>NW_010967136.1:432376-438222 GCF_000463585.1 Tarenaya hassleriana
TCTCCAAGAAAGATCCATTCCGAGCAACAAACACTTTGTTCTCGGATGGATTGTAGAACCAGTACCCTTTAGTTTCCTTAGGGTAACCCACAAATATGCATTTATCAGATTTGGCGGATAGCTTATCAGAAGGCAGACGTTTCACATAAACGTCGCATCCCCAAATCTTCATAAACGCTAACCTGGGATACCCACTCCAGACATCGATCCCCGATGCCGCCGACTGCCAGGCAAAGCAGCTCTATGCTAACTCCCCCTCGCCGACCATCCGCCTCGGAAAATACTCATCAGACCCGAGCTCAAGTCTTTCAAAGTATATCCGTACCACCTCGCCGGGGGACACACGCAACTACCCGGGTCTCAGGTTTATTTGCCTATCAACGGGTGACTTTGAAAGACTTGAGCTCGGGTCTGATGAGTATTTTCCGAGGCGGATGGTCGGCGAGGGGGAGTTAGCATAGAGCTGCTTTGCCTGGCAGTCGGCGGCATCGGGGATCGATGTCTGGAGTGGGTATGGAGATGATCGGTACCGAGAGTCGTGATATCGGTGACCGATGAGGAGTATGAAGATCACTTGAGGTCCTCGCAAACGATTTTGCTTGGACTGTTGCGCCTCGTGTTCGACACAGGCATGAATGAGTTGTTGAATTACCTACGTGTGAGATACACGTAGAGACGATTGACGGATTTGTTTGAGATTGCTGATTGATTTTCACGATGATTGATCTGATTGATCTGATTGATATTTCTCGTCGCTTGTATATTATAATATTGACTATATTGCTTGGCCGTTTTCAATAAAAATAGAAATCTCGGGTTACACCCGAATTCCTCCCTAAGCATATAGCTTAGGACGTTGTTACGCAACGTTTCAGGTCGTGAGCAACAGTAGTGACTAAGGCAGACGTGGCTTCCAGTGACAATTGGACTTCCAGATCATGTATACTTACTTTGGACTTATTTTTCGAAAATAAAAGAGTGGTGACTTCAGACTTTTGAATTATACATTCACCACTTGTATTATATACTGGTATATTTGCATACGTGTACAAACGTATTTATGTATTTTATACGTCTTCCGCTGTATTATATTTAAAATGAATGGTTTTAATCTTCCCGCGATTTTACATTTCGAAATGTTTTGATTGTTATTTTACTTGTCCATGTGGCACAACCGTAAGCGGGATGCGGGTGTGACAATTTGGTATCAGAGCAGTTCTTTCCTCGGGAACGAATGTGCATAAACTTGATACCAGAAAAATGTTTTCAAAAGATTTTCAAACACATGTTTTTAAAAGATTTTTTAAAAATGATTTTTAATGAATAATATTTTGAAAACTTAATACATGATCTTGAAGTCACGAGAACTAAATCCACTTCTTCAATGTCCACAATTAGTGTACCTCTAAGACGTGCACTACTCGCGCTGAGATTTGGGTCAGCGAAAGCACTGCATCTGACCATGTGCTAGAGAACTTCCACACTCGCACGCATGTCAAACAACAGGAGTTATGCCTACGGCTAGACTGAAGTATGTTTCACCACTAACCCCATCAGGTTCTCTAGAGTCACCGCACCAGTAGCTATAGACTACCTTCCACTGATCAGAAAACTTTGAGACATGAATATTTCGCGGTTCGAGGGTTCTCAGATCCTTTAGGTTGCTAAGATCTGGTTGGTGCGGATTATGCAAGACGTTGACTGCATACGATCCCCACTACAATACCAAGCAAAGAGATAATGAACTACTACACGTTCAGATAGACTCGCCATTAGTGGGATGGAGTAGTAAAAGATACTATTACTGGACACCAATTCTAATGAGATGAATTCAGAGCTGAGTTCGAGGAGAAGCATTACAAGTGACAAGACCAAGAATACCGGATTGTGAAGTTCATTAATCCCTAGTAGAACGATCGTTTTGTCGACGACTACGAAACAAAGTTACTAGACTTCTATAATATGAAGTTGATCTTGTATAGACCGAGCGACTGAATATTCAAAAGTTCTTCATCTGTCTTTATCCATCTCTGCAAAGAAAAGATCAAGATACAGGAGTATCTCACCTTGAGCAGGAACATCTGCCAATTCTTAACGTTGGGACAGGACGAGTGTGGGGAGCAACAGGACGATCAAGTCTAGGACCAGACTCACCCCAAAAGATTTAATATGTTTCGAAAGGAGATGGATTAAGTGACTGTACATCGGGCACACATGGAGTGTCACTAGCGAGCTATTCAATCTATGGATTCAACGAGAAATTTTGAGTTCATTGGGGATAAGGTACATACACCATTCTCGATTATATCAGTCCTCTGAGCTAGAAACATAGTTCGGGAAGGGTGTGATGTCTTTCTTATCGTGATTACTACAGCCAAGGAAGTTGAGGTAAAACTTGTGGACACTTTAGTGGTTCAGGAATTCGAGGATATATTCCAGAAGACTTGTCTGGACTACTACTGCACAGAGAAGTCGATTTTTCTATTGATGTAATACCGGGTACGGAGCCAATATCCCATATCATGTGGCTCCTACCGAGATGGTAGAGTTGAAGCAATAGTTGAATGATTTGATGGAGCAGAGATTCATTCGACCGAGTGTATCTCTTTAGAATGCACCAGTAATGCTTGTAAAAGAGAAGGATGAACAATGCGACTCTACATGGACTATAGAGGACTTAATCAAGTAACCATAAAAAATCGTTATCCGTCACCGATGGTTGATGATTGCTTGATAAGTTACAGGGAGAAAAATGGTATTCCAGGATTGACTTACGATCTGGATACCATCATATTCGTGTGAAATCGAGGATGTACAGAAGACATGTTGGTCACTTCGAGTTCTTTGTCATGTCATTTGGATTGACGAATACTAAGACTTGTCTGGACTACTACTGCACAGAGAAGTCGATTTTTCTATTGATGTAATACCGGGTACGGAGCCAATATCCCATATCATGTGGCTCCTACCGAGATGGTAGAGTTGAAGCAATAGTTGAATGATTTGATGGAGCAGAGATTCATTCGACCGAGTGTATCTCTTTAGAATGCACCAGTAATGCTTGTAAAAGAGAAGGATGAACAATGCGACTCTACATGGACTATAGAGGACTTAACCAAGTAACCATAAAAAATCGTTATCCGTCACCGATGGTTGATGATTGCTTGATAAGTTACAGGGAGAAAAATGGTATTCCAGGATTGACTTACGATCTGGATACCATCATATTCGTGTGAAATCGAGGATGTACAGAAGACATGTTGGTCACTTCGAGTTCTTTGTCATGTCATTTGGATTGACGAATACTCCAACGATCTTCATGCAGATGATGAACTGAATTTTCATGAACTATATGGATGTGTATGTCATTATATTCATTGATGACATGCTATTACACTCACTAGACTAAGGGAAACACAAAGAGCAATTGCAGAAGGCATTAAAACATACAAGGGATAACCAGTTGTATGCCAATTCAACAAGTGAGCGTTTTAGCTACATAAGATTGGCTTTCTGGAATATGTATTCTTGACTCGTAGGATTCAGGTGGATCCCTCAAAGAGCAAAGTTGTTATGGATTGGTAAACATCTGTTAGCGAAAATGGAGATCCTATTTATACGGTGAAATGGTTAAGGTGAATATGTACCATAAGATATTGACCTATTTAATCTTTCAGAAAGATTTGAATTTTCGATAGCCAATATGGCTCAAGTTGATAACCGATTATGATTGAAAACTGTATATCATCCGAACAAAGCAACCATAGTTGCCGATGCCTTGAGTCGAAATAGAATCTGATCGACTATACGAGTCTTATCATCGTCAGTAGAGAATATAACAATATTGATAGCTATGTTAGGACACATGATGATTTCTTAGGAGGATCAAGCTCCAAGTTTAAGCGAATGTGTTATCTCAGGACAACGCAGTGATCCAGATCTAGTATGATTCATTGAAAACATGGGCAAATACAGTAAGAAGGGTTACACGCTAAATGACGAATGCGCTTTGAAACTTCATCATCGTCTTTATCTACCAAATTATCGTGATTTAAGACATGATTTCTTGCGTGATGCTCATCAATCGAGATTGACTATTCATCATGGAGCCAACAAAATGAATCAGGGATTGCGACAATTGTATATACACATGGTCTATTATTAAGAAAGATGTAGCAGATTTCGTTGTTCGATGTCCTACATGTCAACAAGTAAAAGCTGAGCGACAGATGCCAGGTAGGAAGCTACAGTCGTTAGAGATCCCAGAGTGGAAATAGGACTCTATTGCTATGGATTTTGTAGTTTGATTACCAATGACGCAAACAAATTAAGAAGAACGCTATTTGGGTAATCGTTGATCGATTAACCAAGTCAACACAATTTATTCCGATTCGACAGGAGTATACTGTGGACCGTTTGGTACAAATTTATATTGATGGGATTGTCTGACTACACGGAGTTCCGAGTGATATCATCTCGGATCGTGACCCTCGACTGACATCCCGAATGTGGGGTGCGATACAGAAAGCATTGGGTATAAAGTTAAAGATGAGTATCGCATATCATCCGCAGACAGACGGACAATCAGAACGAACCATCCAGAAACTCAAAGACATGTTGAGAGAGTGCATATTGGACTGGGAGTTCCATGGGATAAACATTTGATGATGTATGAGTTTGTGTACAATAATAGTTACTATATCAGTATTGGTATACCACCTTACGAGGCATTGTATAGACGTCCTTCTAAGACGCCATTGTGTTGGACGGGGATCGGAGGGCGACGAGTATTTAAACTTGATATTGTGGAAGAGACAACGAAGATTAACCACACTATTAAGACTCATTTATGAGTTGTATAGGAAAAAAAAATCCTATGCAGATCGGGGAAGACAAGTTTCTTAGTGGATGTGGGTGATCAAGTACTGTTTCTTCGAGTACAGTCTATCAAAGGCCATGCGAGATTCGGAAAGGAGGAAGAGCTCAAGCCTCGATATATTGAACCATATACAGTGATCGCGAAAAGAATTATAGCGTATAGCTTGAAATCATCGTCCGAACTTGCCGCAAGTGATTGAACTGATCAGCAATGTCCGATTTTAAGACAAACCACTACAGATCGTTGACCACAAGATCAAGCAATTGTGAAACAAAGAGATTCCTTTATTCAAGGTCATATACCGAAGTCAAGGAGTCTCGAATATGACATGGGAGTCAAAGCGGGATATACGTGACCACTATCTGAGTATCCGTATCTGTTCGGTATACCAATATTATCCTGACTTCATCATGAATTCGAGGACGAATTCAATTTAAGGGGGATAGATTGTAATACCCTAATTTTTTCAATTAATTAAAGCTTAAAATATATTAATATAATAAATAATATTATTTTTATTAATATATATAAATAAGTAGGTGGGCATTAAGCCGCCCACGTTATAAATACATATATATTATATAATAAAATAAATATACAATGGCTCTGCCACTTAAATATATTAATAATATTTATAAAAAAAAATGAATAAAAAAAAAAGATACTCTCTCCTATAAAAGGAGGTGTCGTGGTGAGGGAGAGAGCAAGAGTGAGAGTGCGAGCAAGAGAAAAAAAAAATATATAGGGAGAGAGAGTAAAAACAAAAAGTAAAAAAATAATAATATAGTAAATAATTAATAGTAAAAAAAAATATATATATATAGTAAAGTAAAAAGAAAATTTATTATTGAGAGGATTCTAATCAATCCGGAGAAAACTACCGTCACAGCA
Organism: Tarenaya hassleriana; assembly: GCF_000463585.1. Lineage (NCBI taxonomy): Eukaryota > Viridiplantae > Streptophyta > Magnoliopsida > Brassicales > Cleomaceae > Tarenaya > Tarenaya hassleriana. The sequence goes on from NW_010967136.1 coordinate 438,147, forward strand.
AAATAATCGGCATAATTCAGGTGAGTGAATTTGGATGTGATTCGAGAATTTTATTTTTATTGTCTTCGGAGTTTGA
>NW_010967136.1:438772-446071 GCF_000463585.1 Tarenaya hassleriana
AACACGAACTGCCAAAATAATAATAATAAAATAATAATAATAATAAAGAAATAATAATAATAAATAAATGAATAAATAATGAAGCAAACGATTCAGAAATTGGACCGACTCGGTCTAATCGTAAAGCCAGAATTTAACCAAAATATGACTAAACTCAGTTCAAACCGGACCATACATAGTTCAGACCAAACGATGTGACCGGGTAAGTATCAATCTCAGGCCGAGCCGAACTAGTAATCCGGACGGGCCGGAACCTAGTTTGATCGTACCGATGATTTAAAAGATTAAATAAGTCATAAAAATAAGTAAAATACATAAGAACAAATTTAAAAGAAATTATGCTTGACCTTGTGTACGGTAAGTAATAATGCATGACCGTTTGTGATTGAGAAATCTTGTCAGGGTAGATGACATGGCATTGACCTTACTCGGATGGGTCTGGGTATTGTTCAGTGTATGATTGTAGATGGGTTTTTTTTTTATAATATCACAATGATTGTCTTGATTGTAAATCTTCGCGATATGATATTCGATCCGGATCGATTATCATCTTGTGGAGACGTGATTGTGATTGTGATTGTGATTGTGGCGATCTTCGATCGCGCCATCGTTCCCTGATGAACGGTTATGGCATCCTACGACTCATGTATTCGGGTTTGCGTGTGTCACCCGAATGCATGACGAGGAAGTACGGTTCTTTGGCAACCGCGCCAACGTTCCATTGGCCATGGAACGGACTTCGGGTTTGCGTGTGTCACCCGTTGATAGGCAAATAAACCTGAGACCCGGGTAGTTGCGTGTGTCCCCCGGCGAGGTGGTACGGATATACTTTGAAAGACTTGAGCTCGGGTCTGATGAGTATTTTCCGAGGCGGATGGTCGGCGAGGGGGAGTTAGCATAGAGCTGCTTTGCCCGGCAGTCGGCGGCATCGGGGATCGATGTCTGGAGTGGGTATGGAGATGATCGGTACCGAGAGTCGTGATATCGGTGACCGATGAGGAGTATGAAGATCACTTGAGGTCCTCGCAAACGATTTTGCTTGGACTGTTGCGCCTCGTGTTCGACACAGGCATGAATGAGTTGTTGAATTACCTACGTGTGAGATACACGTAGAGACGATTGACGGATTTGTTTGAGATTGCTGATTGATTTTCACGATGATTGATCTGATTGATCTGATTGATATTTCTCGTCGCTTGTATATTATAATATTGACTATATTGCTTGGCCGTTTTCAATAAAAATAGAAATCTCGGGTTACACCCGAATTCCTCCCTAAGCATATAGCTTAGGACGTTGTTACGCAACGTTTCAGGTCGTGAGCAACAGTAGTGACTAAGGCAGACGTGGCTTCCAGTGACAATTGGACTTCCAGATCATGTATACTTACTTTGGACTTATTTTTCGAAAATAAAAGAGTGGTGACTTCAGACTTTTGAATTATACATTCACCACTTGTATTATATACTGGTATATTTGCATACGTGTACAAACGTATTTATGTATTTTATACGTCTTCCGCTGTATTATATTTAAAATGAATGGTTTTAATCTTCCCGCGATTTTACATTTCGAAATGTTTTGATTGTTATTTTACTTGTCCATGTGGCACAACCGTAAGCGGGATGCGGGTGTGACACTTTGGTCCGAAGAGGTATGGTCCGTGATTCTTCAAGTGAGCCGGGGATGTGGTTCGTACTATCCATGGATGGTTCTTCGTTGACCGTGGTTCGAGCATGTCCGTGCATGGTCCAAGAGGTTGGCTGAGGTCGAGAAGCGATGTCCGAACGTGAGGAGACCCGCCAAGTGACCATGGGACGTGTGTGGGAAGGGAGAAATAGACGCAAAAAGTTTCTCCCTAACATTCTCCCCCACTTAAACGCGCGACGTCCCCGTTGTGCCTTATTGAAATGGTCGTCCTACAAAACAAAGAGGTTAGAACCACTTGGCCTCGAACTCACGGATAAGTCCCGCGAATTCTTGGCAATGGTCCGAAGCTTCCCAAGTGCTCTCCCAATGTGGTTCGCCCTTCCATTGGATCAAGTACTCCCGTTGGGTCGGGGAGAACTCACGGCAAGAGAGGACGGTCTCAGCCACCTTTCCGGATGATGTGACCGAGAGTTGCTACTATGGGAGAGACTTGGAGCGAGGCCGAGAAGAGTACATGGCCGCGTACCTTGATGGGGGTTGCCGGAGAGGCGATGAACGTCGAGATTGAGTCGGCTTACCCATCTTGGTCGGACCATCGTACTGTAAGGCCGAGATAGCAATGCCCTTCGAGACGCACCGAAGAGGGACAATGGTCGGTTGCACGTCGTCCAAGATGATGAGGGACTTGTGCGAGGCCGGGAGCTGCATGTTGGCCGCCCAGAAGAAGGGAAGGCCGAGGACGAGTTTGAAATCGTCCATGGGGAGGATCGTGAAGTTGAGATGTGTGTCCCAATCTCCAATCTAGATCCGAACGTTCCGAGAAATCTCCGTGGCTGTTTGGGCCGGGGAATTGACCGCCTTGACGGTACCACCATTCGGGTCCGCCTTTAGGTTGAGCATCTTTGCGATTCCTGCGTCAATGAAGCAATGGGATGCACCGGTGTCTAACATGGCGGGTAAGATATTACCATAAATGTTAACATCCGTGTAGAGGAGGCCGCCGTCCTCGGACTTTGACTTTGGGGCCGGAGATGCCATATGACCAAGGTGTTTGGTTCCACCGTTGGTTTGGCCCATGATGGCCGTGAGCTTGGCGTTCTTTGGGCACTCACGAGACCAATGAGGGCCGCCGCAATGGAAGCACGAAGAAGGGGGTTTGGATGGAGGCTTGTAAGGACCCTTACGTGTTTGGAAGGCAGCGGGCCGAGGCTCGTGGCGTGGCTCGGGGCGTGACTCGGGATGGCTTTCGGATTGCGTTGACCTCGGTGGACGTCCGGAGTCCGGGATTGACTCGGCAATGGCGATTGCGTCGTCCAGCGTCCGCGGATCCCTTCGGTTCACCTAGAGCCGAACGTCATCCTTGAGCCCATCCCTGAAAAAGAAGAGCGCGTCCTTGTCGGACAGGTCAGTGATCTCAAGACATAGGGTTGAGAACTCACTTATGTAGGTGAGCACGCTTCCCGTCTGTCGAAGTCGTCGGAGCCGGGTCCGGGCCTCGTCCATGGCATTGGTTGGAACGAAGTGACGCTTGAGTTCGGACTTAAACTACGCCCAAGTCTGGACTCGTGCCTCTCCTCGGTCTCGGACAGCACAAATGCGTCGCCACCAAAGTAGAGCCGTCTCTCGGAGAAAGGGTGATGCGTTCCTAATCCGAGAGTGGTCATCCATGACTCCATGGGCTTCAAAGTACTGTTCGAGTCCGAATAGATGCGAAAGGTTTCCTAATCCGAGAGTGGTCGTCCATGACTCCATGGGCTTCAAAGTACTGTTCGAGTCCGAACAGACGCGAAAAGTAATGTTAGGGAGAAACTTTTCGCGTCTATTTCTCCCTTCCCACACACGTCCCATGGTCACTTGGCGGGTCTCCTCACGTTCGGACATCGCTTCTCGACCTCAACCAACCTCTTGGACCATGCACGGACATGCTCGAACCACGGTCAACGGAAGAACCAATCCATGGATAGTACGAACCACATCCCCGGCTCACTTGGAGAATCACGGACCACACCTCTTCGGACCAAAGTCTAGTCTTGGAACAGCCCACTACTTGGACTTGAAGAGTGACTTCGACTTGGGCTTCCTTCCCAACAAGCCCAAGCCCCTTGACCAAGCCCCTTGGTCTCTCTCATGGCCAAGCCCATCAGCCCATCTCTCGGCCCATTTGCATGGAGCCCTCATTTGGTCCAGATTCGTCCGAGTGCTAGATATGACAAGTATTTATCATGATTGGATCTTATCTTTTGTTTTAGGAATGATTGTAATTAGGCGCATGATTAAGGATTGATTGATTGTCAATCAATCAATCTCGGATTTGTGGCTTTCCCTATGTGCTTCGGACCCTTAGCCTATAAAAGGGACCCCAAGGCCATTTGAGAAGTCATCCGGAAATCTTCTCTCATTTCTCTCTCGACTTCTCTCTCATTCCGCCGTCGGTCATCTCCCTTGTAAGACCGCCAGCGTCCCCTTGGTTCGTTTTGCCAACTAATAAAACCGTCCTCGCGTTTTGGATTCATTCACTTGTCCCTTTGTTTCTCATTTCGTCTCTCTTTCGATTCTCGTACGCCGAACGAGTTTGCCCGAGGAATTCTACCAAGTTCTCACACTTGTCCGAGAATTTCTACAATCGTCCGTACCGAGAACTCGATCCGTCCGAGAAACTTCGGTCCTCACGTCGAACGTCTGTTCGAGAGTTTCCCGCCCAGCCGAGAACTCTCTCCAGACCCGACGCGTCCGACTCGCATCCTTGTCCGAATTCTCGGCCAAGTTTGCTCGTTCTGTCCAAGGAACTCGGCCCATTACAAGCCAAGACCCGACACTTCCCGCAACGGTCCAGACTAGCCCGGATCCTAGTCTCGGTCCTCCCAGTGAATCTCGGACTTCTCCCAACAAGTCCGAAGTTTCCCGACGAATCCCGGACTTTTCCCAACAGTCCGAGGTTCCCGACCCATACAGTCTGCCTTATTCCGCACCTTTACGCGACTGTACGGAGTGTCACATACCATCGGTCGAACCCAGCGACTAGGTGCGTGACATTTTTGGTATCAGAGCCTGGTTCAACACACGGACCAGCGCTTTCTGAGACCGAGGAGAGGCAGAGTCCAGACTTGGGCGCAGTTCAAGTCCGAACTCAAGTGTCACTTCGTTCCAACCATTGCCATGGACGAGGCCCGGACCCGGCTCTGACGACTTCGACAGACGGGAAGCGTGCTCACCTACATAAGTGAGTTCTCAACCCTATGTCTTGAGATCACTGATCTGTCCGACAAGGACGCGCTCTTCTTTTTCAGGGATGGGCTTAAGGATGAGTTTGCCCGAGGAATTCTGCCAAGTTCTCACACTTGTCCGAGAATTCCTGCACTCGTCCATACCGAGAACTCGATCCGTCCAAGAAACTTCGGTCCTCAAGTCGAACATCTGTTCGAGAGTTTCCCGTCCAGCCGAGAACTCTCTCCAGACCTGACGTGTCCGACTCACATCCTTGTCCGAATTCTCGGCCAAGTTTGCTCGTTCCGTCCAAGGAACTCGGCCCATTACAAGCCAAGGCCCGACACTTTCCGCAACGGTCCAGACTAGCCCGGATCCTAGTCTCGGTCCTCCCAGCGAATCTCGGACTTCTCCCAACAAGTCCGAGGATTCCCGACGAATCCCAGACTTTTCCCAACAGTCCGAGGTTCCCGACCCGTACAGTCTGCCTTATTCCGCACCTTTACGCGGCTGTACGGAGTGTCACATACCATCAGTCGAACCCAGCGACTAGGTGCGTGACATTTTTGTCATGTCAGGAGGAAAATGGGTAATTTTTCATTTCCCGTGTCTTTTTCTTTTTCTCGTTTATCCGTTCGTACAGGTACATTCACGGATGACCGGAAGACCGAGGAAGCTCGCACGCTACCGAGGAATCCCGCACGTGTCCGAGAAATCCTGTCACACAGATCGAGAAACTTCGGACCTGCTCAGCAAGTCTCGGCCAGCCCAGCACTTTCCTTCGCACGCGTCCGAGGAAGCCCGAACCAGTCCAGCACTTTGCGGCCAGCCCGACAACTCCTTGCGGACACACCCGAGAAGCTCCAGCACGGGACAACTCAGGCCCTGGACCAAGGACGGACACATACCACTCACCCCAGACCTCTTGGCACCCTCTAGCTCACGTCCAAGCCACGTCCAAGCCCAGACCGTATTCGGACCAGCCCATGACCGAGATTGGCCCCAAAACCTCGTCCATGGTCCATGACAAGTTCATGGACGTGTCCGAGGCCTTGGCTCATGGCCATATCTCGGCCCATGGCCCATTAGCTCATCTAGGCGTGTTTCCTTTTCCGTTTTAGGCATGTTCTAGGACTTTCTTTTCTGTTTAGGCAAGTAGGATCCGAATGGGAAGAATATAGGAAGTGAATTGTAAAGTTTCCATTTGTGGTTATTAGGCCAAACCTAATAAAGCCCTAGCGCCGGCCACACTTGGGAACTAAGCTCACAACCACCCAAATTCTCTCTAAGGACTCTGAAACCCTATCTTGCATCGCCGGCCGGCTCCCCTTTCATTTCATCGTCGGTGGCTTACAAACCACCGCGTGTGAACCTTGTAACGGGCCGCCGATCCTTTGTACCTTTTCCTTATTATTAATAAAACCTCCCGCCGTACCGTCGGCGTTCCTCTCCCTCAATCTCTCGGACCTCTCAGCCTTTTTCTCTCGAACCACCCGCAATCTCTCGGACAAAGTCCTTGAGAAGGCTTAGTTGGGCTTCTCGGCATCCTCACTCGTCCATAGCACGTTCGGATTGCCCCAAGAACTCCCCATCAGGCCCAACTGCCTCACGGATTAACCCAGATCACCCCTAGGTCCGTGACATTTGTGGTATTAGAGCCTGGTTCGCTCACAAACGGACTAGGTCTCCCCACCGCTTCCGCAACACACACTCTATCGAGAGCCGAGAGAAGACAGGAGATTCGACACCATGTCGAGCCAAGATGGAGTCAACAACCAGCCCTTGGAGCACCACTCCGAGGCTGAGAATGGGCGTGGACGAGGCACAGACCTCGATCCCACGACACGAGCTAGAACGCAACCGAGGCACAATCGGGAACCGTAGAAGCACGTCTGCGAGCTCTCGAGGAATCTGAGGTTGAGCAAGACGCACGCACGGATGGTCCTGAGCAGGAGATCTCCGCTGTGAGTGAGTCGACACCCTGCAAATATGCACGTCTCCTCTGTCTATGATCTCTCTGGTAAGGTGAAACCGTCTGAGTATGTGTTTGGATCGTTGATGGGATCTGGGTTCTTTCGCTTGTGCGATCGCTCCATTGTTGTCACAATACAGAGCAATGGGGCTATCAGCACTAGGAATGACACCCAAGTCACCAACAAATTTCTTGATCCAAACAGCTTCCTTTGCTGCGTCCGACGCTGTAATATACTCAGCTTCTGTAGTAGAATCTGCAACGGTCGCCTGCTTGGAACTCTTCCAGCTAACAACGCCTCCGTTCAAACAGAAAACATAGCCAGACTGCGATCTGTAGTCATCCGGGTCTGACTGGAAACTAGCATCGGTGTAACCTCTTACAGCGAGCTCGTCTTCCGACCCACCGTATACCAAGAACACATCCTTAGTCCTTCTCAAGTACTTCAAGATGTTCTTGACGGCGATCCAGTG
>NW_010967136.1:446615-448730 GCF_000463585.1 Tarenaya hassleriana
ATATCTCGTTGGCTCTTGGCGAACCCTGCTTGATCTCCGAGGTTCACTCGTCAAAGGTTGAGTCTCAACGGGCAGTGTAACAGGTTGAACTTCTTCAACTTGTTCACTCGGCTCAGCATCTACTTTCTGCTCTCGAACTTCCTCAAGTTCGATCCTACTCCCACTGACTCTTTTGGAGACGAACTCTCGCTCCATAAAAGTCGCATTCCTGGCAATGAACACCTTGTTCTCTTCCGGAATGTAGAAGTAGTAACCCTTAGTTTCCTTAGGGTAGCCTACAAATAAACACTTATCAGATTTGGAGGATAACTTATCAGTCATCTGACGCTTCACATAAGCGTCGCAACCCCAAATTCTGACAAACGATAACTCGGGACGCTTCCCCGTCCATATCTCATATGGTGTCGTTTCAGCCGACTTCGTTGGACTCCTATTCAGTAGGTACGCGGTGGTCTCTAAAGCATAGCCCCAGAAGGACTTCGGAAGATCTGTCTGACTCATCATAGACCGAACCATGTCTAACAGTGTTCGGTTCCTCCGTTCTGACACGCCGTTCCACTGTGGCGTTACAGGAGGAGTTAATTGTGATACGATACCACAATCAACCAGATAGTCAGTGAACTCTTGGCTTATATACTCGCCACCACGATCGGATCGAAATGTCTTGATTGTCTTACCAAGCTGGTTCTGCACCTCGTTTCTGAAAGCCTTGAACATTTCAAGTGTTTCAGACTTATGTCTCATTAAATAGACATAACCGTATCGACTGAAATCATCAGTGAACGTAACGAAATACAGATAACCTCCTCTAGCTGGACAGCTCATTGGTCTGCATACATCACTATGTATCAGATCCAATAACTCTGTTGCTCTCTGTCCTTTCCCCTTGAAAGGATGTTTTGTCATCTTGCCCATCAAACAAGAATCGTAAGATTCAAGAGACTCAAAGTCAAATGAATCCAGAAGACCTTCATAATGAAGTTTCTGAATGTGCTTCTCGTTTATATGGCTTAGACGACAATGCCAGAGGAAGGTTGGGTTTAAGTCGTTCGGCTTAAACCGTTTAGTACTCACGCTATAGATGGATGATGTTGAGTTCGAAGGCTGATCATTCAAGACGTATAAACCATTAACTAGATAATCATTACCATAGTAAATACTTTCTCGATAAATCATCAAACTCGAGTTCTCAATCACAAATCGAAAACCATCCAAATCCAGACAAGAAATAGAAATAATGTTTCTGCTAATCGCAGGAACATAGTAACAATTACTAAGCTCTAAAACAAGTCCAGAAGGAAGATGCAAATCGTAAACGCCAACACACAATGCAACAACTCTTGCTCCATTTCCGACGCGTAGATCTGCTTCTCCCTTAGCTAGCATCCTACTTCTTCTTAGTCCCTTCACATTTCCACAAATGTGTGAGGCACTTCTAGTATCTAATACCCATTAAGATATAGTACAAATGTTAGCCTCTATAACGTGGATACCTGAGGTAGGAGCTTCACCAAGCTTCTTGTCCTTCAGATCCTCCAAGTAAAGGCGACAATTACGCTTCCAGTGTCCAGACACTCCGCAGTAATGACAGTCACCCTTATCGGGCTTAGGCTTAGGCGTAGAGGCAACTTTTGCTTTTTTCGCCACCTTCTTTTTGGCTTTACCCCACCGCTTCTTGCTGGAGCTTTTCTCAACAACAAGCACAGTCTTGGGCACCACGATATCCTGCTCAGCCGATTTCAGCATCCCATGCAGTTCGGCTAAGCTCTTAGTCATCCCGTGTATATGGTACTGCATCACGAACTGGTTATAGTCCTCGGGTAATGACATCAGGATCAAGTCTGCAACCAAGTCACCATCGAAGTTCACTCCCATACGCTCAAGTTCCTCAACATGAGCTCGCATGGCTGTTGACAGAACTGCCTCTCGGCATATCCGCCTTCACTAGAGCTTTTAGCGTCTTGTACTTTTCAGTACGCGCTAGCTCCTGAAACATGGTCTTGAGTCGTTTTCTCTCGTGTATTCGTCCTTCCCTGCGTGTGTGACCCTGTAGGCTCATTCGACATAGCAGTATAGTCCGAAATCTCTATTCCGGATATACAAGTCATAGGCGGT
>NW_010967136.1:449764-451504 GCF_000463585.1 Tarenaya hassleriana
CTTAGATCAAGCATCTACTTTCAAGCTATGAGAACCACCATTTCTCCATCTTGCCTCACCAAGATAATACGGCACACCCAGCTTTGGCATGGCCCATGACACGTATGATCGAGGCCTTGATAAGTGCTTTACTCGTAAAGCTTCTAGATCTAATTGGTTTCTGTGCAACGACTGTTCATAATCCGAATGGATAATCTAATCGATTATGCAATCCCAATCCCGAAGCTCCCACTCAATCAAACATATATATAATATCTTGATTAAGTTACATACATTCATTCACTATGGACCATCCATAAGAAAGAATCATGTTATTCTGAATCACAGTTGATCGGTTTTAAGCAACGATTGCTCAAACCAGATCCCGAAACGCAAAATCAAATTTTGGTAAAGCGTCGGGACCTAGACCATCGGTCTAGGCCTAGACCGATCGGTCTACGCGGTTCGGTCTTCGGGTCTATGTCGGTCCGTTCGGTCTGGAATGGTCAGTCCGTTCGGACTGACTCTTCAGTCCGTATGGTCCGACTCTCCAGACCGTTCGGACTCTTGCCCCTTCGGACCTTCTCTCTCGGACTAGTGACCTAGATCGGACGGTCTACACACCTTAGTCCGTTCGGTCCAACATCTTGGTCCGAACAGACTGAGGTCATTTAGTCCATGGAAACGACAAACCCTAGACCGTCCGGTCCAGAGGACCAGACCGTTCGGTCTAGGCGAAAAAACGCGATCAGATCACGTTCTTCGTCGTTTCGGTCCCGATTCAGATCCGATTTCGACCCCGTTTTCGCTTGCGAATTCAGAACAGAAGCCTCTTGCACACTATGCAACAAAGAACATGAAATCTACCCTAGATCCATAATCAAATCATGCATAGCATCAAAGCAAACACGGATTCAAACAATTCAAATCCTATAAAGTGCGTGATCGGGTTCTAACAAAATCATGCAGAGCAACCAGGCTCTGATACCACTGTTGGGTTTTCCTGGGATCTCAAGAGCGAATCTAATTCCTAAGAGATCAGTTCTAGGGTTTGCGCAGCGGATGAAAAACAAAAATTTTGATGAAACCCTAAAACCTATCATGCATGATCTTGTAGACACGTTAGAACGCTTACCTCAATCGATCCGGGGCCTGTATCAATCGAAGAATGCGTCTGATCACTGTAGGCAGGAAGAATACCTTGCCCTCCACACGTATCCACACCTCGGGATGGATTCCAACCTTTGGAACTTGTCTGCTAGGACTCGAATCTTCTATTCGATGATGTGCTTTGAGAAAACGAGATTTAGATCACTTCTTCAACCCTCTAGACTCTCCAAAAAGGTCTGAAGAAGTTCTCCTTTTCGGCTCCTTAGTGTTAGGGTTATTTTTCTCCTCTTATCCAAGTGATGAACCCTAGATCCGGACTTTTAAAATTAAGTCCGAAACCCAGACCGAACGGACTGCTTAGTAGTCCATTCGGTCTGGACACTTGGTCCGTTCGGACCAGTTTCATAACTAGGTCCGTTCGGACCAGTTTCATAACTAGGTCCGTTCGGACCGACAGTTCAGTCCGTTCGGTCCAACACTTGGTCCGTTCGGACTGAACTCTCTAGTCCGTTCGGTCCAACAATTTGGTCCATTCGGACTAGATGCTCCGGTCCGTTCGGTCCACTCCTAGACCGAACGGTCCGGACCTCTTGTCCAGATTTCTCGACGTTTTCTCGTGCATTTGTCCTTCCCTGCGTGTGTGACCCTGTA
>NW_010967136.1:451650-458560 GCF_000463585.1 Tarenaya hassleriana
ATAAGGCATGTACAAGCCACCTTATCTGATTCGACTGCTTTCTCGTTCATTGAGTTCGACTGTCTGAAATAGACGACGTTCGTCTATAGTGCGACCACACATTTCTACAGTCTCGCTCACACGAGGGGCCCAGCGATATCTCTCTCTTTTACGAGAGGTACAAATCCCGTCTTGACTATCTACAATCCAGCACATGATTCGTTTCGCACCTGATACACGCCTTTATAGTCCAACTGTTACGTAGGACGTTTGACGTAATCAAAGTGCACAACTCCTCATGTTGGATTCCGTAGATATCTCAGGTCTTAGGATCCAATCATGGAACCGTCATATGAGATTCAAGTCATGACGCTAGTCCATGTGACAATCTCATGCGGGTCAATCCAGTATTCCGTTCTCCAACGAATACCTATGATTGTGATCGTATCCAAATACCTATGATCATCTATATGATCATCAATCACACATCATACTAGTCTTATTATGTCATCATTCCCATAATGACACAAGACTAGGGAGTTAAGTATCATTCATAATGATACATGGATTTCATAACACATCTAGTATGCAAGAACATGTAATGAATCAAATACTCTCATAAACCATAGAAAGTATCAATACATCAAATGTATTTAAATAAAGCTCATAAACAGTACATCATAGAGCACTAAACCAACACTCCCATCCCTTCCACGGCGCAATACACAAAGGAGACCGAGATGATCTTGGACCGCCGACCAATTAGCAAGCAAGGAGCTAGGTACCGAGAGTACTACATCAAGTGGAAGGGGCTGCCCGACTCCCAAAATTCATGGGAGAAGGAGGAAGACTTATGGCAATTCGCGGACATGATCCGCGAGTTCAATGCCAATCACAACTAAGCACACAAGGGCCAAAGACATGACGAGGACGTCCTGAGTTCAAGTGGGGGAGCATGTCAGGAGGAAAAATGGGTAATTTTTCATTTCCCGTGTCCTTTTTTTTTTCTCGTCGTACAGGTACATTCACGGATGACCGGAAGACCGAGGAAGCTCGCACGCTACCGAGGAATCCCGCACGCGTCCGAGAAATCCTGTCGCACAGATCGAGAAACTTCGGACCTGCTCAGCAAGTCTCGGCCAGCCCAGCACTTTGCTTCGCACGCGTCCGAGGAGCCCGAACCAGTCCAGCACTTTGCGGCCAGCCCGACAACTTCTTGCGGACACACCCGAGAAGCTCCAGCACGGGACAACTCAGGCCCTGGACCAAGGACGGACACAGACCACTCACCCCAGACCTCTTGGCACCCTCCAGCTCACGTCCAAGCCACATCCAAGCCCAGACCACATTTGGACCAGCCCATGACCGAGATTGGCCCCAAAACCTCGTCCATGGTCCATGACAAGTTCATGGACGTGTCCGAGGCCTTGGCTCATGGCCATATCTCGGCCCATGGCCCATTAGCTCATCTAGGCGTGTTTCTTTTTCCATTTTAGGCATGTTCTAGGACTTTCTTTTCTGTTTAGACAATTAGGATCCGAATGGGAAGAATATGGGAAGTGAATTGTAAAGTTTCCATTTGTGGTTATTAGGCCAAACCTAATAAAGCCCTAGCGCCGACCACACTTGGGAACTAAGCTCACAACCACCCAAATTCTCTCTAAGGACTCTGAAACCCTATCTTGCATCGCCGACCAGCTCCCCTTTCATTTCACCGTCGGTGGCTTACAAACCACTGCGTGTGAACCTTGTAACGGGTCGCCGATCCTTTGTACCTTTTTCTTATTATTAATAAAACCTCCCGCCGTACCGTCGGCGTTCTCCCTCAATCTCTCGGACCTCTCAGCCTTTTTCTCTCGAACCACCCGCAATCTCTCGGACCAAGTCCTTGAGAAGGCTTAGTTGGGCTTCTCGGCATCCTCACTCGTCCATAGCACGTTCGGATTGCCCCAGGAACTCCCCATCAGGCCCAGCTGCCTCACGGATTAACCTAGATCACCCCTAGGTCCGTGACATTTGGTATCAGAGCCTGGTTCAACACACGGACCAGCGCTTTCCAACGTTTCCCGACATGCCGAACAAAGAAGGGACATCTACTGTCGTTTCGGACTCGAGCACCGAGACCGAAAACGTACGTGTTCTCACAAGGGCCAGGGCTCGAGCTGCCGAAGAGCGAACCGCTGAAGAGCAAGCTACCGAGAACCCACAAGCCACAGACCTCACCTCCCCCGATGACTCGGACCAGTCACTGCCTCAAGGAGATCCATGCCTTGTACCCGACGATGGCTTCATGGCTAGATCGGATGCACGGATGGACGGACTTGAGCAAGAGATAGGAACCATAGGCGAGGGGGTCAAGATGTCAATCTCCGAACTTGACCGAAAGTTCGAGAGAGAGCTACACGCTATACGTCGAGAGTTCACAACAGCTCACGAGCGCCACGACCGAGACATGGCAACCATGCGAGACGACTACGAGCAATGCATCTCCGACTTATACAAGGTAATCGATGACCTTAAGCTCGAGTGTAGGACTCTTCCCCGCACGTTCGGACCAGCTCCCGCAACTGTCCACCATGGCTCGACGATTCTTCGAAATCCCGAACCTGCCACATACGACAGGTCAAGACATGCCCCGACGGTCGAAACGTTTCTGTTCGGACTCGAACAGTACTTTGAAGCCCATGGAGTCATGGACGACCACTCTCGGATTAGGAACGCATCACCCTTTCTCCGAGAGACGACCCTACTTTGGTGGCGACGCATTTGTGCTGACCGAGACCAAGGAGAGGCACGAGTCCAGACTTGGGCGCAGTTCAAGTCCGAACTCAAGCGTCACTTCGTTCCAACCAATGCCATGGACGAGGCCCGGACCCGGCTCCGACGACTTCGACAGACGGGAAGCGTGCTCACCTACATAAGTGAGTTCTCAACCCTATGTCTTGAGATCACTGATCTGTCCGACAAGGACGCGCTCTTCTTTTTCAGGGATGGGCTTAAGGATGACGTTCGACTCGAGGTGAACCGAAGGGATCCGCGGATGCTGGACGACGAATCGCCATTACCGAGTCAATCCCGGACTCCGAACGTCCACCGAGGCCAACGCAATCCCAAAGCCATCCCGAGTCACGCCCCGAGCCACGCCACGAGCCTCGGCCCGCTGCCATCCAAACACGTAAGGATCCTTACAAGCCTCCATCCAAGCCCCCTTCTCCGTGCTTCTATTGCGGCGGCCCTCATTGGTCTCGGGAGTGCCCAAAGAACGCCAAGCTCACGGCCATCATGGGCCAAACCAATGGTGGAACCAAACACCTTGGTCATATGGCATCTCCGGCCCCAAAGTCAAAGTCCGAGGACGGCGGCCTCCTCTACACGGACGTTAACATTTACGGTAATATCTTACCCGCCATGTTAGACACCGGTGCGTCCCATTGCTTCATTGACGCAGGAATCGCAAAGATGCTCAACCTAAAGGCGGACCCGAATGGTGGTACCGTCAAGGCGGTCAATTCCCCGGTCCAAACATCCACGGGGATTGCTCGGAACGTTCGGATCCAGATTGGAGATTGGGACACACGTCTCGACTTCACGATCCTCCCCATGGACGATTTCAAACTCGTCCTCGGCCTCCCCTTCTTCCGGACGACCAACATGCAACTCCCGGCCTCGCACAAGTCCCTCATGTCCTCGGCCTTCCCTTCTTCCGGGCGGCCAACATGCAGCTCTCGGCCTCGCACAAGTCCCTCATCATCTTGGACGACGTGCAACCGACCATTGTCCCTCTTCGGTGCGTCCCGAAGGGCATTGCTATCTCGGCCTTACAGTACGATGGTCCGACCAAGATGGGTAAGCCGGCTCAATCTCGAGGTTCATCACCTCTCCGGCAACCCTCATCAAGGTACGCGACCATGTACTCTTCTTGGCTTCGCTCCAAGTCTCGCCCACAGCAGCAACTCTCGGCCACATCATCCGGAAAGGTGGCCGAGACTGTCCTCTCTTGCCGTGAGTTCTCCCCGACCCAACAGAGTACTTGATCCTGTTGGGGTTATCTACAGGTTCCTAGCATGGTTCATCACCTCTCCGGCAACCCTCATCAAGGTACGCGACCATGTACTCTTCTTGGCTTCGCTCCAAGTCTCGCCCACAGCAGCAACTCTCGGCCACATCATCCGGAAAGGTGGCCGAGACTGTCCTCTCTTGCCGTGAGTTCTCCCCGACCCAACAGAGTACTTGATCCTGTTGGGGTTATCTACAGGTTCCTAGCATGCGATCATATCGATCTAGGGTTTGGTTTACTAGGTTTCATGCAGCGGAAGAAAGATCTAAACCTAGTCAAACGTCACACGCAACCAAACTTACAAAAACCCGAAAGATCGTGTATATCACCGAGGGAATCGTTACTTACCTCGTTCTCGATGAGACTTGAAGTTTATTTCGATCCGGGGCCTGTTCTAAATCACCTATGACTGAAGTTACAGTCCCTCTACACGTATCCACACCGACGGGAAGGATTCCAAACGATTTGGAACGAATCTGCTAGGATTAGTGAAGGAAAGGGTAACTCAAGAGATGAGATCCAATCCCGGGACAATAGAAATCGAAGAGAACAGGTTCTCTAGGGTTCTAGGATGTTTCTCTGAGTTTTAGGTCGGCCTTAATTAAGTTTGGATGAAATCCCAAACTTAAATAAGATTAGAAAACCCTAAAAACGAATTTTGAAAAGTTTCCCAGTTCCCGGTCCGCCGGATCAGGAGCTTGGTCCGGCGGACCAGGCTTAATCCGACGCTCGTGGACCGGCTAACCTGAAGGCTTGGTCCGGCGGACCACGTGTGGTCAGCTCCGGACCAAGTCCCTTCTCGGTCTTTCCGGTCTGCCTGGCTTCAGTCTCGGTCCGTCTGACCCGCTGTCTGGTCCGCGGCTGACCAACTTTTGGTCAGCAGGACCAGACTTGGACAGATGACCTCCTGGCTGACTTCCGGACCTCCTGGGCTGACCGACTTGGTCTGGGGCTGACCAAACTTGGTCAGCTCCGGACTAACACACTGAAAACTCCTTTTCATGCTCGTTTCGGTCAAATCTCGTTTCCATTCTTCGGATTCTTCACGTATAAGTCCATCCCTAGTGGTGTGTGACCCTGTAGGCCCATTCTAAGTGGTAGTGACTTTAGGAACCTTTCCCGAACCACAAGTCATGGTTAGCCTCTAGCAAGACGCCATGACCACCCATTTAGAATTGAGTTAGAGGTGATCTAACCAAGGCATTAACAGCTCGAATTCTGATCCTTTGTCTCACGATATCATAAGTTAAACAAGGGCATGGTTTGAGCCACCCTTCAAGTTCAACCGCTTTCTCGTCTTAGTAAATTGACTAGTAAAATAGATGCAACTTCATCTATAGCGTGGCCACACGTTTTTGTTGGGTTTCGCTACAGATTCCTAGCATGTGATCGTATCGATCTAGGGTTTGGTTTACTAGGTTTCATGCAGCGGAAGAATAATCTAAACCTAGTCAAACGTCACACGCAACCAAAATCATCCGTAAAACCCCGTTTAATCGTGTATATCACCGTAGGAATCGAATACTTACCTCTTTCTTGAAGATCTGAAAGTAGCAATCGATCCAGGGCCTGTTTTAATCACCAAGAGCTGAAAGTACAGCTCCTCTACACGTATCCACACCGACGGGAAGGATTCCAAACGCTTTTGGAACTGATCTGCTAGGATCTGTGAAGTGAATAGGGTTTTCAAGACTTGGGATCGAATCCCTAGAACTAGAACCTCAAAAGGAACGATTTTCTTGTGTTCTAGATATGTCTTAGGGTTCTGTAAGTCGAGTTCCTCACTTAGGACAGCGTCCAACACCTCCTTATAAGTTAGAAACCCTAATCCTTGTGAAAAGAGACTTTTTCCGAGTATTGACTCGGTCCGAGTCAGAACTCTGACTCGGTCGAGCCAGAACGAATCAACCCAAACCCATTGTCAACTCTTGACTCGGCCCATTAAGTATTGAGAGTCAAAACATCAGCCAAGCCCAAAACACTTTCTGGGCTTCGACTCGCACGGAACTGACTCGGTCCGAGTCAAGTACTGACTCGGTCCGAGTCAGAAGGCTGAAAACGTCCCGACACTCTGATTTGATCCGAAAACGGTTTTTCCGACCAAATCCAAGTCTTCCTTTCCGAAACTTCGCATATAAGTCCATCCCTAATGGTGTGTGACCCTGTAGGCCCATTCGCAGTGGCAGCAGCCTCGAGAACCATTCCCGATCTACAAGTCATGGTTAGCCTCTAGCAAGACGCCATGACCACCCACGTTGAATTGAGTTAGAGGTGATCTAACCAAGGCAATAACAGCTCGAGTTCTGATCCTTTATCTCCCGATATCATATGTTGAACAAGGGCATGGTTTGAGCCACCCTTCAAGTTCAACCGCTTTCTCGTTTTGGCAAATCGACTAATAAAATAGATGCAACTTCATCTATAGCGTGGCCACGCTTAGTCCGACTTCCACGAGAGGACCCAACGATATCTCTCCTATTGAGGAGGTGACAAATCCCATATTGCATGTCTATTATCTCCATATGATTCGTGAACGTATCTGATCAACACTGTTATAATCATCCGGTTAAAGACGACGTTTGACACAGTCAAGACACGCCACTCCTCATATCAGATACTCTAGACATCTCAGGTCTGAGGATCCAAGAACAAACCGCTTTATGAGATTCAAGTCATGACTCTGTCCATGTGACAATCTCATGCGGGTCAACCAGTCACTCATTCACAACGAGTACCATGATTGTGATATGCATCCAATGCATCAATCACACCTCATGCTAGTCTTAATTCATCATAGTTCCCACAATGATAACTGACCAGGGAGTTTAGAATCATTCTATAATGATTCAAGAATACCGAAATATAACAAACATG
>NW_010967136.1:458993-459573 GCF_000463585.1 Tarenaya hassleriana
GGGTCAACCAGTCACTTGTTCACAACGAGTACCCATGATTGTGACATGCATTCAATGCATCGATCACACCTCATGCTAGTCTTAATTCATTATTGTTCCCACAATGATAACTGACCAGGGTGTTTAGAATCATTCTATAATGATTCAAGGATACCGAAATATAACAAACATGCCAATCATATAACGGGAATGTAATGCATTCATAAATCAATGAATCAATACAAAGTCAAAATGTCATATCACGGATCATCCTAGAGCATTACAACCTACAATCTCCCACTATGCTCTATGATCTATCCTACAAGCATCTAATCCCCATACCCTTAACATGACCATCATGTTTTGACGAAGGGAGAGGCTTCGTCAATGGGTCGGTAATATTATCATCTGTCGACACTCTGCTTATCTCCACGTCTCCTCTGTCGATGATTTCTCTGATCAAGTGAAATCGCCTGAGTACGTGTTTGGATATCTGGTGTGACCGGGGTTCCTTAGCTTGCGTAATCGCACCATTGTTGTCACAATACAACTCAATGGGATCTGCAATGCTAGGAACGACGCCCAGGTCTCCCACGAATTT
>NW_010967136.1:470908-474523 GCF_000463585.1 Tarenaya hassleriana
TTTCCCGAACCACAAGTCATGGTTAGCCTCTAGCAAGACGCCCTGACCACCCACGTTGAATTGAGTTAGAGGTGATCTAACCAAGGCAATAACAGCTCGAGTTCTGATCCTTTATCTCCCGATATCATATGTTGAACAAGGGCATGGTTTGAGCCACCCTTCAAGTTCAACCGCTTCCTCGTTTTGGCAAATCGACTAATAAAGTAGATGCAACTTCATCTATAGCGTGGCCACACATTTTCATAGTCCGACTTCCACGAGAGGGCCCAACGATATCTCTCCTATTGAGGAGGTGACAAATCCCATATTGCATGTCTATTATCTCCATATGATTCGTGAACGTATCTGATCAACGCCGTTATAATCATCCAGTTAAAGACGACGTTTGACGCAGTCAAGACACGCCACTCCTCATATCAGATACTCTAGACATCTCAGGTCTGAGGATCCAAGAACGAACCGCTGTATGAGATTCAAGTCATGACTCTGTCCATGCGACAATCTCATGCGGGTCAACCAGTCACTCGTTCACAACGAGTACCCATGATTGTGAAATGCATCCAATGCATCGATCACACCTCATGCTAGTCTTAATTCATCATTGTTCCCACAATGATAACTGACCAGGGTGTTTAGAATCATTCTATAATGATTCAAGGATAACCGCAATATAACAAACATGCCAATCATATAACGGGAATGTAATGCATTCATAAACCAATGAATCAATACAAAGTCAAAATGTCATATCACGGATCATCCTAGAGCATCATAGTCCGACCTCCACGAAGGGGCCCAGCGATATCTCTCCTGTTAAGGAGGTGACAAGTCCCATATTGCATGTCTACTATCTCCATATGATTCGTGAACGTATCTGATCAACGCCGTTATAATCATCCGGTTAAAGACGACGTTTGACGCAGTCAAGACACGCCACTCCTCATATCAGATACTCTAGACATCTCAGGTATGAGGATCCATAAACGAACCGCTGTATGAGATTCAAGTCATGACTCTGTCCATGTGACAATCTCATGCGGGTCAACCAGTCACTCGTTCACAACGAGTACCCATGATTGTGATATGCATCCAATGCATCGATCACACCTCATGCTAGTCTTAATTCATCATTGTTCCCACAATGATAACTGACCAGGGTGTTTAGAATCATTCTATAATGATTCAAGGATACCGAAATATAACAAACATGCCAATCATATAACGGGAATGTAATGCATTCATAAATCAATGAATCAATACAAAGTCAAATGTCATATCATGGATTATCCTAGAGCATTACAACCAACAGATCCAATGGAAGGGCGAACCACATTGGGAGAGCACTTGGGAAGCTTCGGACCATTGCCAAGAATTCGCGGGACTTATCCGTGAGTTCGAGGCCAAGTGGTTCTAACCTCTTTGTTTTGTAGGACGGCCATTTCAATAAGGCACAACGGGGACGTCGTGCGTTTAAGTGGGGGAGAATGTTAGGGAGAAACTTTTCGCGTCTATTTCTCCCTTCCCACACACGTCCCATGGGCACTTGGCGGGTCTGGAGAGAGTTCTCGGCTGGGCGGGAAACTCTCGAACATACGTTCGACTTGAGGACCGAAGTTCTCGGTACGGACGAGTGCAGGAATTCTCGGACAAGTGTGAGAACTTGGCAGAATTCCTCGGGCAAACTCGTTCGGCGTACGAGAATCGAAAGAGAGACGAAATGAGAAACAAAGGGACAAGTGAATGAATCCAAAACGCGAGGACGATTTTATTAGATAGCAAAACGAACCAAGGGGACGCCGACAGTCTTACAAGGGAGATGACTGACGGCGGAATGAGAGAGAAGTCGAGAGAGAAATGAGAGAAGATTTCCGGATGACTTCTCAAATGGCCTTGGGGTCCCTTTTATAGGCTAAGGGTCCGAAGCACATAGAGAAAGCCACAAATCCGAGATTGATTGATTGGCAATCAATCAATCCTTAATCATACGCCTAATTACAATCATTCCTAAAACAAAAGATAAGATCCAATCATGATAAATACTTGCCATATCTAGCACTCGGACGAATCTGGACCAAATGAGGGCTCCATGCGAATGGGCCGAGAGATGGGCTGATGGGCTTGGCCATGAGAGAGACCAAGGGGCTTGGTCAAGGGGCTTGGGCTTGTTGGGAAGGAAGCCCAAGTCGAAGTCACTCTTCAAGTCCAAGTAGTGGGTTGTTCCAAGACTAGACTTTGGTCCGAAGAGGTGTGGTCCGTGATTCTCCAAGTGAGCCGGGGATGTGGTTCGTACTATCCATGGATGGTTCTTCCGTTGACCGTGGTTCGAGCATGTCCGTGCATGGTCCAAGAGGTTGGCTGAGGTCGAGAAGCGATGTCCGAACGTGAGGAGACCCGCCAAGTGACCATGGGACGTGTGTGGGAAGGGAGAAATAGACACGAAAAGTTTCTCCCTAACATTCTCCCCCACTTAAATGCGCGACGTCCCCGTTGTGCCTTATTGAAATGGCCGTCCTACAAAACAAAGAGGTTAGAACCACTTGGCCTCGAACTCACGGATAAGTCGCGCGAATTCTTGGCAATGGTCCGAATATTCCCAAGTGCTCTCCCAATGTGGTTCGCCCTTCCATTGGATCAAGTACTCCCGTTGGGTCGGGGAGAACTCACGACAAGAGAGGACGGTCTCGGCCACCTTTCCGGATGATGTGGCCGAGAGTTGCTGCTGTGGGCGAGACTTGGAGCGAGGCCGAGAAGAGTATATGGTCGCGTACCTTGATGGGGGTTACCGGAGAGGCGATGAACGTCGAGATTGAGCCGGCTTACCCATCTTGGTCGGACCATCGTACTGTAAGGCCGAGATAGCAATGCCCTTCGGGACGCACTGAAGAGGGACAATGGTCGGTTGCACGTCGTCCAAGATGATGAGGGACTTGTGCGAGGCCGGGAGCTGCATGTTGGCCGCCCGGAAGAAGGGAAGGCCGAGGACGAGTTTGAAATCGTCCATGGGGAGGATCGTGAAGTCGAGACGTGTGTCCCAATCTCCAATCTGGATCCGAACGTTTCGAACAATTCCCATGGCTGTTTGGGCCGGGGAATTGACCGCCTTGACGGTACCACCATTCGGGTACGCCTTTAGGTTGAGCATCTTTGCGATTCCTGCGTCAATGAAGCAATGGGACGCACCATTGTCTAACATGGCGGGTAAGATATTACCGTAAATGTTAACGTCTGTGTAGAGGATGAAGGGTTTCCTGGGATCTCTAGAGCGAATCCTATTCCTAAGAGATCGATTCTAGGGTTTGCGCAGCGGATATAAAACAAAAATTTAATAAACCCTAGAACCATGCTTCTATGAATCGTAGAAACGTTAGAACGCTTACCTCAATCGATCCGGGGCCTGTATCAATTGAAGAATTCGTCTGATCACGAAAGGGAGGAAGAATACCCCGCCCTCTACACGTATCCACACCTCGGGATGGATTCCAATGATTGGAACTTGTCTGCTAGGACTCGAATCTCTATTCGATATGTGCACCGAGAAATCTCGAGACTTCGAACTCGTTTTTGGATCTCCAAAAACTCTCTCTTTTCTGCCAAAAGTCGGCTCTTTTTCGTCTC
>NW_010967136.1:474537-474781 GCF_000463585.1 Tarenaya hassleriana
AAAACCTCTGAAAGTCGGCACCAAAAAGTCTCTTACGAATTAGGGTTTTAATCTCCTTCTTATAAAGTGATTTAACCCTAATTTCGGTTTAATTTTCGGAAAACCGAAACCTGGAACGGACGATCCAGAATTGCACGTGGACCGTCCATTCTAGTAAGGCAGAAGGGACGGTCTACGTTTAGTGCGGACCGTCCGTTCTATCACATAGAACGGACGGTCTGCGTGTTGTCGTGGACCGTCCGTT
>NW_010967136.1:475264-484407 GCF_000463585.1 Tarenaya hassleriana
GTTCGTCTATAGTGCGGCCACACATTTCTACAGTCTCGCTCACACGAGGGGCCCAGCGATATCTCTATCTTTTACGAGAGGTACAAATCCCGTCTTGACTATCTACAATCCAGTACATGATTCGTTTCGTACCTGATACACGCCTTTATAGTTCTCCTGTTACGCAGAACGTTTGACGTATTCAAAGCGCAACTCCTCATGTTGGATTCCGTAGATATCTCAGGTCTCAGGATCCAATCAAGGAACCGCCATATGAGATTTAAGTCATGACGCTAGTCCATGTGACAATCTCATGCGGGTCAATCCAGTATTCCGTTCTCCAACGAATACCTATGATTGTGATCGTATCCAATACCTATGATCATCTATATGATCATCAATCACACATCATACTAGTCTTATTATGTCATCATTCCCATAATGACATAAGACTATGGAGTTCAGTATCATTCATAATGATATATGGATTTCATAACATATCTAGTATACAAGAACATGCAATGAAACCGTAGAAAGTATCAATACATCAAATGTATCTGAATAAAGCTCATAAACAGTACATCATAGAGCACTAAACTAACAGAGGAGGCCACCGTCCTCGGACTTTGACTTTGGGGTCGGAGATGCCATATGACCAAGGTGCTTGGTTCCACCGTTGGTTTGGCCCATGATGGCCGTGAGCTTGGCGTTCTTTGGGCACTCCCGAGACCAATGAGGGCCGCCGCAATGGAAGCACGGAGAAGGGGGCTTGGATGGAGGCTTGTAAGGACCCTTACGTGTTTGGAAGGCAGTGGGCCGAGACTCATTGCGTGGCTCGGGGCGTGACTCGGGATGGCTTTGGGATTGTGTTGGCCTCTGTGGACGTCCGAAGTCCGGGATTGACTCGGCAATGGCAATTGTGTCGTCCAGCGTCCGCGGATCCCTTCGGTTCACCTCGAGCCGAACGTCATCCTTAAGCCCATCCCTGAAAAAGAAGAGCGCGTCCTTGTCGGACAGATCAGTGATCTCAAGACATAGGGTTGAGAACTCACTTATGTAGGTGAGCACGCTTCCCGTCTGTCGAAGTCGTCGGAGCCGAGTCCGGGCCTCGTCCATGGCATTGGTTGGAACGAAGTGACGCTTGAGTTCGGACTTGAACTGCGCCCAAGTCTGGACTCATGCCTCTCCTCGGTCTCGGTCAGCACAAATGCGTCGCCACCAAAGTAGGGCCGTCTCTCGGAGAAAGGGTGATGCGTTCCTAATCCGAGGGTGGTCGTCCATGACTCCATGGGCTTCAAAGTACTGTTCGAGTCCGAATAGAAATGTCTCGACCGTCGGGGCATGTCTTGACCCGTCGTATGTGGCAGGTTCAGGATTCCGAAGAATCGTCGGGCCATGGTGGACAGCTGCGGGAGCTGGTCCGAACGTGCGGGGAAGTGTCCTGCACTCGAGCTTAAGGTCATCGATTACCTTGTATAATTCGGAGATGCGTTGCTCGTAGTCGTCTCGCATGGTTGCCATGTCTCGGTCGTGGCGCTCGTGAGCTGTTGTGAACTCTCGACATATAGCGCGTAGCTCTCTCTTGAACTTTCGGTCAAGTTCGGAGATTGACGTCTTGACCCCCTCGCCTATGGTTCCTATCTCTTGCTCAAGCCCGTCCATCCGTGCATCTGATCTAGCCATGAAGCCATCGTCGGGTACAAGGCATGGATCTCATTGAGGCAGTGACTGGTCCAAGTCATCGGGGGAGGTGAGGTCTGTGGCTTGTGGGTTCTCGGTAGCTTGCTCTTCAGCGGTTCGCTCTTCGGCAGCTCGAGCCCTGGCCCTTGTGAGAACGCGTACATTGTCGGTCTCGGTGCTCGAGTCCGTAACGACAGTAGATGTCCTTTCTTTGTTCGGCATGTCGGGAAACGCCGGAAAGCGCTGGTCCGTGTGTTGAACCAGGCTCTGATACGAAAAATGTCACGCACCTAGTCGCTGGGTTCGACCGATGGTACGTGATACTCCGTACAGCCGCGTAAAGGTGCGGAATAAGGCAGACTGTACGGGTCGGGAACCACGGACTGTTGGGAAAAGTCCGGGATTCGTCGGGAAACCTCAGACTTGTTGGGAGAAGTCCGAGATTCGCTGGGAGGACCGAGACTAGGATTCGGGCTAGTCTGGACCGTTGCGGGAAGTGTCGGGTCTTGGGTTGTAATGGGCCGAGTTCCTTGGACGGAACGAGCAAACTTGGCCGAGAATTCGGACAAGGATGCGAGTCAGACGCGTCGGGTCTGGAGAGAGTTCTCGGCTAGGCGGGAAACTCTCGAACAGACGTTCGACTTGAGGACCGAAGTTCCTCGGACGGATCGAGTTCTCGGTACGGACGAGTGCATGAATTCTCGGACAAGTGTGAGAACTTGGCAGAATTCCTCGGGCAAACTCATTCGGCATACGAGAATTGAAAGAGAGACGAAATGAGAAACAAAGGGACAAGT
Organism: Tarenaya hassleriana; assembly: GCF_000463585.1. Lineage (NCBI taxonomy): Eukaryota > Viridiplantae > Streptophyta > Magnoliopsida > Brassicales > Cleomaceae > Tarenaya > Tarenaya hassleriana. The sequence continues at coordinate 477,721 of NW_010967136.1, forward strand.
GAATGAATCCAAAACGCGAGGACGGTTTTATTAGATGGCAAAACGAACCAAGGGGACGCCGGCGGTCTTACAAGGGAGATGACCGACGGCGGAATGAGAGAGAAGTCGAGAGAGAAATGAGAGAAGATTTCCGGATGACTTCTCAAATGGCCTTAGGGTCCCTTTTATAGGCTAAGGGTCCGAAGCACATAGGGAAAGCCACAAATCCGAGATTGAATTGATTGGCAATCAATCAATCCTTAATCATGCGCCTAATTACAATCATTCCTAAAACAAAAGATAAGATCCAATCATGATAAATACTTGCCATATCTAGCACTCGGACGAATCTGGACCAAATGAGGGCTCCATGCGAATGGGCCGAGAGATGAGCTGATGGGCTTGGCCATGAGAGAGACCAAGGGGCTTGGTCAAGGGGCTTGGGCTTGTTGGGAAGGAAGCCCAAGTCGAAGTCACTCTTCAAGTCCAAGTACTGGGCTGTTCCAAGACTAGACTTTGGTCCGAAGAGGTGTGGTCCGTGATTCTCCAAGTGAGCCGGAGATGTGGTTCGTACTATCCATGGATGGTTCTTCCGTTGACCGTGGTTCGAGCATGTCCGTGCATGGTCCAAGAGGTTGGCTGAGGTCGAGAAGCGATGTCCGAACGTGAGAAGCCCCGCCAAGGAACCATGGGACGTTCATGGGAAGGGAGAAATAGACGCAAAAAGTTTCTCCCTTTTGCGCAGCGGAAGCGTGGTGGGCCCATAACCCACAGGTCCCTGGATCGAAACCAGGCTCTAATACCACAGATGTCACGGATCTAGGGGTGATCTAGGTTAATCCGTGAGGCAGCTGGGCCTGATGGGGAGTTCCTGGGGCAATCCGAACGTGCTATGGACGAGTGAGGATGCCAAGAAGCCCAACTAAGCCTTCTCAAGGACTTGGTCCGAGAGATTGCGGGTGGTTCGAGAGAAAAAGGCTGAGAGGTCCGAGAGATTGAGGGAGAGGAACGCCGACGGTACGACGGGAGGTTTTATTAATAATAAGCAAAAGGTACAAAGGTTCGGCGGCCCGTTACAAGGTTCACACGCGGTGGTTTGTAAGCCATCGGCGGTGAAATGAAAGGGGAGTTGGTCGGCGATGCAAGATAGGGTTTCGGAGTCCTTAGAGAGAATTAGGTTTGGCCTAATAACCACAAATGGAAACTTTACAATTCACTTCCCATATTCTTCCCATTCGGATCCTACTTGCCTAAACAGAAAAGAAAGTCCTAGAACATGCCTAAAATGGAAAAGGAAACACGCCTAGATGAGCTAATGGGCCATGGGCCGAGGTATGGCCATGAGCCAAGGCCTCGGACACGTCCATGAACTTGTCATGGACCATGGACGAGGTTTTGGGGCCAATCTCGGTCATGGGCTGGTCCGAATGTGGTCTGGGCTTGGACGTGAGCTGGAGGGTGCCAAGAGGTCTGGGGTGAGTGGTCCGTCTCCGTCCTTGGTCCAGAGCCTGAGTTGTCCCGTGCTGGAGCTTCTCGGGTGTGTCCGCAAGAAGTTGTCGGGCTGGCCGCAAAGTGCTGGACTGGTTCGGGCTTCCTCGGACGCGTGCGAAGCAAAGTGCTGGGCTGACCGAGACTTGTTGAGCAGGTCCGAAGTTTCTCGATCTGTGCGACAGGATTTCTCGGACGCATGCGGGATTCCTCGGTAGCGTGCGAGCTTCCTCGGTCTTCCGGTCATCCGTGAATGTAGCTGTACAAACAGATGAACGAGAAAAAGAAAAGGACATGGGAAATGAAAAATTACCCATTTTTCCTCCTGACATGCTCCCCCACTTGAACTCGGGACGTCCTCGTCACGTCTTTGGCCCTTGTGTGCTTAGTTGTGATTGGCATTGAACTCGCGGATCATGTCCGCGAATTGCCATAGGTCTTCCTCCTTCTCCCATGAATTTTGGGAGTCGGGCAGCCCCTTCCACTTGATGTAGTACTGTCGGTACCTAGCTCCTTGCTTGCTAATTGGTCGGCACTCCAAGATCATCTCGGCCTCCTTTGTGTATTGCGCCGTGGAAGGGATGGGAGCTCTCATAGACCTGTTTCTAGCATTATCCGAAGGGTCAACTTTGTAAGGCTTAAGAAGGCTTACATGGAACACGGGGTGAATCTTGATCCTCTCCGGGAGTTGAAGTTTGTAGGCCATCTTCCCGATCTTCTCGATGATGGGGTATGGCCCGTCGAACTTCCTTGTGAGGCCTCGGTGTAGGGTCCTCATCTTTAGGAAGTGATGTGGAATGATTTTGACCATGACTTGGTCTCCTACATTGTACTCCACTGGTCTTCTTTTCTTGTCCGCGAATTTCTTCATTCTTGCAGCCGCCTTGTGCAACCAAATCCAAGTTTGGTCGGTTTCCTCTTGCCATTCTCTTACAAAGGTATGGGCTGCTGGATTAGAACCATCATAGGTGAGGGATAGACCGCTGGGAGTGGTCGGTTGACGTCCCATCACAATCTCGAAAGGTGACTTGCTGGTTGATTCGCTCTTGTGGAGATTGTGTGAGAATTGCGCCATGCTCAAGTGTTGAGACCAGTCCTCTTGGTGGGCCGAGACATAATGCCTTAGGTAGAGCTCCAAAAGGGAGTTGATCCTCTCCGTTTGGTCGTCGGTCTCGGGGTGAAAGGCTGTAGAGAAGCGGAGTTGTGTCCCCATGAGTCGGAACAACTCCGTCCAAAACTTGCTGGTGAAGCGACCATCTCAGTCACTAATGATGGACCGAGGCAGCCCCCAAAGCTTGACCACGTGAATGAAGAAAGCTCGGGCTACTTCGTCGGGGGGCATTGTCTAGAGAGAGGGATGAATGTCCCGTACTTACTAAACATGTCCACAACTACAAAAATAGCTCCAAAACCGTTAGAGTTAGGTAACGTGGTAATGAAATCCATAGATACCGATTACCATGGGTGGTCCGCGATGGGGAGAGGCTTGAGAAGGCCTGCTGGTCGTTTTTGCTCGATCTTGTCTTGTTGGCAAACGAGACAAGTCTCCACATAGGCTTCAATGTCGTTCTTCATCTTCGGCCAATAGTAGAGTTCGGTGACTAGGGCAAGTGTTCGCTTTTCTCTTGGATGTCCAGCCCATATGGAGTCATGTGACTCCTTTAGGATCTCCCCTCTAAGCTCCTCGCTCTTTGGTACATATAACCTGCGTCCACGAGAGTAAACAAGACCATCTTTTTCCCAAAACTTACGAGTTTGGTGTTGTCGGACGAGCTGGAGGAGGTGGTTGGCTGCGGGATCTTGGGACATGGCCTGTCGAATCCGATCTTTGAAATCGGACCTAGGCTCACTTCCCGTGAGGGTGGCCAACTCGGGTTTGCGGGAGAGAGCGTCCGCGACCACATTTGCCTTGCCGGGCTTGTACTCTAACGTGTAGTCGAACTCTGCAAGGAAGTCCTGCCATCAGGCTTGCTTAGGGCTAAGCTTCTTCTGTGTTTGGAAGTAGCTTGTAGCCACGTTATCCGTCTTGATCACGAACGATGACCCGAGAAGATAGTGCCTCCATGTCCGAAGGCAATGGATGATTGTTGTCATCTCCTTCTCTTGAACTGTGTACTTCTTCTCGGCGTCATTGAGCTTCCTGCTCTCGTAAGCTATGGGATGTCCTTCCTGCATAAGAACACCACCGATTGCGAAGTCGGAGGCATCGGAATGTACCTCGAATGGTTTGCCAATGTCGGGCAAAACCATGATCGGTTCTTCGGAGACAAGAGTCCGAAGCTTGTCGAAGGCTGCTTGGCATTTGTCCGTCCATTGCCATTTGCGGTCCTTCTTTAACATGTCCGAGAGAGGGGCTGCTATTGAGGAGTAACCGATGATGAACCTTCGGTAATAGTTGACCAATCCAAGGAAGGATCGTAACTGTGGGAGAGTCCTCGGTACAGCCCACTCTCGGATTGATTTGATCTTCTTCGGGTCCATCAAGAGCCGTCCCTCCTTGACGTAGTGGCCAAGGAACTCTACCTCGTGTTGGGCAAAGCTACACTTCTCGAGCTTGACATACAGCTCATTGTCTCGGAGGACACTCAAAACGGTCCGAAGATGTCCTACATGCTCACTCAAGTTTCGGCTATATACAACAATATCGTCTAGATATACCACAACAAATTTGTCAAGATATTCATGGAATAGCTGGTTCATCATGGTACAGAATGTAGCTGGAGCATTAGTGAGGCCAAAGGGCATTACCTTGAATTCGAAGGAACCATACCTTGTTGTACACACGGTCTTTGGTTCATCTCCTTCGGCAATGCGCACTTGGTAGTATCCCGACCTCAAGTTGAGTTTGGAGAACACTCGGGCATCCTTGAGCTGATCAAACAAGTCGGCTATTAGTGGAATAGGATTTTTTTTTTTTACCGTTACCTTGTTCAATGCTCGGTAGTCGATGCACATCCTTAGGGATCCGTCCTTCTTCTTTTGGAATAGAACGGGAGTGCCATAGGGAGCCTTGGAAGGCTGTATGTATCCGGCCTCTAGGAGGTCTTCTAGTTGCCTCTTGAGTTCGGCCAACTCGGGAGGAGCCATTCGATAAGGAGGCATGGCTGGTGGCTTAGCTCCGGGGATCAGCTCGATGGCATGATCAATGCCACGTCTCGGGGGAAGCTTCTTGGGAAGTTCCTCGGGCATGACATCTGCAAAGTCATTCAACACACGCCTTACCTCAGCCGGGATCGTCGGTTGATACGGCATGTCCGTCTCTTCTCCTTGGTTGAGGTCTCGGACCGTAGCCAAGTAACACTCGGAGTTCTTGACTCCTCGCTTGAATTGCATGGCTGTGAGGGTTGAGGACGCGGTCGGTGCAGCCTTGAGAGGAACTATGGTGGGTTTATCCTTGTCGATGATCACCAACGTCGTTGTGGCTACGAGAATGAACGTGGTAACGGCTCGGAAGAAAGGGAACCCGAAAGTCGTCCATTGGGAGGATGGTGAAGTCGGTCTTCCCAACCCAGTCACCAATCTGAATCCGAACATCGCGAGCGACACCGGACGCATTTTGGGCCGGGGAGTTGACAGCCTTCACCTTCCTCCACTCCCGTCCACTCGGAGTTTCAATCTCTTAGCTTCACCTGTATCCATGAAATTATGTGAGGCACCGGTATCAAACATGACAGGAACAACCTTACCGTATATCTCGATGTCCACGTAGAGAAGTCCCTTGGAATTGGTCTCGGTGCTCTTGTCATCCTCGGGGTTGGCTGGTTTGGACAGCGTCCCAAAGCGGTGTAGGGACACAGAATGTTAGGGAGAAACTTTTCGCGTCTATTTCTCCCTTCCCACACACGTCCCATGGTCACTTGGCGGGTCTTCTCACGTTCGGACATCACTCCTCGACCTTAACCAACCTCTCGGACCATGCACGGACCTTCCTCTCCCTCGGACCATCGAAGAACTATCCATGGACGAACCAACTTTAACCCCGGCTCACTTGGAGAATCGCAGACCACGCCTCTTCACGATACTCCCCATGGACGATTTCAAACTCGTCCTCGACCTACCCTTCTTCCGGATGGCCAACATGCAGCTCCCGGCCTCGCACAAGTCCCTCATCATCTTGGACGACGTACAACCGACCATTGTCCCTATTCGGTGCGTCCCGAAGGGCATTGCTATCTCGACCTTACAGTACGATGGACCGACCAAGATGGGTAAGCCGGCTCAATCTCGACGTTCATCGCCTCCCTGGCCACCCCCATAAAGGTACGCGACCATATACTCTTCTCGGCCTCGCTCCAAGTCTCGCCCACAGCAGTAACTCTCGGCCACATCACTCGGAAAGGTGGCCGAGACCGTCCTCTCTTGCCGTGAGTTCTCCCCGACCCAACGGGAGTACTTGATCCAATGGAAGGGCGAACCACATTGGGAGAGCACTTGGGAAGCTTCGGACCATTGCCAAGAATTCGCGGGACTTATCCGCGAGTTCGAGGCCAAATGGTTCTAACCTCTTTGTTTTGCAGGACGGCCATTTCAATAAGGCACAATGGGGACGCCGCGTGTTTAAGTGGGGGAGAATGTTAGGGAGAAACTTTTCGCGTCTATTTCTCCCTTCCCACACATGTCCATGGTCAATTGGCGGGTCTTCTCACGTTCGGACATCACTCCTCGACCTTAACCAACCTCTCGGACCATGCACGAACATTCCTCTCTCTCGGACCATCGAAGAACTATCCATAGACGAACCAACCTTATCCCCGGCTCACTTGGAGAATCGCGGACCACGCCTCTTCGGACCAAAGTCTAGTTTTGGACAGCCCACTACTTGGACTTGAAGAGTGACGACTTGGGCTTCCCTCCAACAAGCCTAAATCCCTTGACCAATCACCTTGGTCTCTCACATGGCCAAGCCCATCTCCCTCTCGGCCCATTCACAAAGGGCCCATTATTTGGTCTAGAAGCTTCCAAGTGTAAGATAAGGAAAGTATCGTTGATTGATTGGATCTTATCTTTTGTTTTAGGAATGATTGTACTTAGGCGCATGATTAAGGATTGATTGATTGTCAATCAATCAATCTCAGATTTGTGGCTTTCCCTATGTGCTTCGGACCCTTAGCCTATAAAAGGGACCCCAAGGCCATTTGAGAAGTCATCCGGAAATTCCCTCTCCACTTGTCTCGCCTTTTTCTCTCTTCCGCCGTCGGTCATCTCCCTTGTAAGACCGCC
>NW_010967136.1:488675-501101 GCF_000463585.1 Tarenaya hassleriana
CCGGAGTCCGGGATTGACTCGGCAATGGCGATTGCATCGTCCAGCGTCCGCGGATCCCTTCGGTTCACCTCGAGCCGAACGTCATCCCTAAGCCCCCAAAAATGTCACACACCTAGTCGCTGGGTTCGACCGATGGTACGTGACACTCCGTACAGCCGTGTAAAGGTGCGGAATATGGCGGACTGTACGGGTCGGGAACCTCGGACTGTTGGAAAAAGTCTGGGATTGGTCGGAAAGCTCGGACTTGTTGGGAGAAGTCCGAGATTCGCTGGGAGGACCGAGACTAGACATCACTCCTCGACCTTAACCAACCTCTCGGACCATGCACGGACCTTCCTCTCCCTCGGACCATTGAAGAACTATCCATGGACGAACCAACCTTATCCCCGGCTCACTTGGAGAATCGCGGACCACGCCTTTTCGGACCAAAGTCTAGTTTTGGACAGCCCACTACTTGGACTTGAAGAGTGACGACTTGGGCTTCCCTCCAACAAGCCCAAATCCCTTGACCAAGCCCCTTGGTCTCTCACATGGCCAAGCCCATCTCCCTCTCAGCCCATTCACAAAGGGCCCATTATTTGGTCTAGAAGCTTCCAAGTGTAAGATAAGGAAAGTATCGTTGATTGATTGGATCTTATCTTTTGTTTTAGGAATGATTGTACTTAGGCGCATGATTAAGGAGAAGAGATAAAAAGGCGAGACAAGTGGAGAGGGAATTTCCGGATGACTTCTCAAATGGCCTTGGGGTCCCTTTTATAGGCTAAGGGTCCGAAGCACATAGGGAAAGCCACAAATTCCCTCTCCACTTGTCTCGCCTTTTTATCTCTTCCGCCGTCGGTCATCTCCCTTGTAAGACCGCCGGCGTCCCCTTGGTTCGTTTTGCCATCTAATAAAACCGTCCTCGCGTTTTGGATTCATTCACTTGTCCCTTTGTTTCTCGTTTCGCCTCTCTTCCGCTTCTCATACGCCGAACGAGTTTGCCCGAGGAATTCTGCCAAGTTTTCACACTTGTCCGAGAATTCCTGCACTCGTCTGTACCGAGAACTCGACCCGTCCGAGAAACTTCGGTTCTCAAGTCGAACATCTGTTCAAGAGTTTCCCGCCTAGCCGAGAACTCTCTGCAGAACGAATTCTCGGCCAAGTTTGCTCATTCCGTCCAAGGAACTCGGCCCATTACAAGCCAAGGCCCGACACTTCCCGCAACAGTCCAGATTAGCCCGGATCCTAGTCTCGGTCCTCCCAGCGAATCTCGGACTTCTCCCAACAAGTCTGAGCTTTACCGACGAATCCCGGACTTTTCCCAATAGTCCGAGGTTCCCGACCCGTACAGTCTGCCATATTCCGCACTTTTACGCGGTTGTACGGAGTGTCACGTACCATCGGTCGAACCCAGCGACTAGGTCCGTGACATTTTTGGGGGCTTAGGGATGACGTTCGGCTCGAGGTGAACCGAAGGGATCCGCGGACGCTGGACGATGCAATCGCCATTGCCGAGTCAATCCCGGACTCCGGACGTCCACCGAGGCCAACGTAATCCCAAAGCCATCCCGAGCCACATCCCGAGCCACGCCACGAGGCTCGACCCGCTGCCTTCCAAACCCGTAAGGTTCCTTACAAGCCTCCATCATTGGTTTCGGGAGTGCCCAAAGAATGCCAAGCTCACGCCCATCATGGGCCAAACCAACGGTGGAACCAAACACCTTGGTCATATGGCATCTCCGGCCCCAAAGTCAAAGTCCGAGGACGGCGGCCTCCTCTACACGGACGTCAACATTTGGTAATATCTTACCCGCCATGTTAGACACCGGCGCGTCCCATTGCTTCATTGACGTAGGAATCGCAAAGATGCTCAACCTAAAGGCGGACCCGAATGGTGGTACCGTCAAGGCGGTCAATTCCCCGGCCCAAACAGCCACAGGGATTGCTCGGAACGTTCGGATCCAGATTGGAGATTGGGACACACGTCTCGACTTCACGATCCTGCCCATGGACGATTTCAAACTCGTCCTCGACCTACCCTTCTTCCAGACGGCCAACATGCAGCTCCCGGCCTCGCACAAGTCCCTCATCATCTTGGACGACGTGCAACCGACCATTGTCCCTCTTCGGTGCGTCCCGAAGGGCATTGCTATCTCGGCCTTACAGTACGATGGCCCGACCAAGATGGGTAAGCCGGCTCAATCTCGACGTTCATCGCCTCCCCGGCCACCCCCATCAAGGTACGCGACCATGTACTCTTCTCGGCCTCGCTCCAAGTCTCGCCCACAGCAGCAACTCTCGGCTACATCATCCGGAAAGGTGGTCGAGACCGTCCTCTCTTGCCGTGAGTTCTCCCCGACCCAACGGGAGTACTTGATCCAATGGAAGGGCGAACCACATTGGAAGAGCACTTGGGTCGCTTCGGACCATTGCCAAGAATTTGCGGGACTTATCCGCGAGTTCGAGGCCAAATGGTTCTAACCTCTTTGTTTTGCAGGACGGCCATTTCAATAAGGCACAACGGGGAAACCTCGGACTGTTGGAAAAAGTCTGGGATTGGTCGGAAAGCTCGGACTTGTTGGGAGAAGTCCGAGATTCGCTGGGAGGACCGAGACTAGGATCCGAGCTAGTCTGGACCGTTGCGGGAAGTGTCGGGCCTTGGCTTGTAATGAGCCGAGTTCCTTGGACGGAACGAGCAAACTTGGCCGAGAATTCGGACAAGGATGCGAGTCGGACGCGTCGGGTCTGGAGAGAGTTCTCGGCTAGGCGGGAAACTCTTGAACAGATGTTCGACTTGAGAACCGAAGTTTCTCGGACGGGTCGAGTTCTCGGTACAGACGAGTGCAGGAATTCTCGGACAAGTGTGAAAACTTGGCAGAATTCCTCGGGCAAACTCGTTCGGCGTATGAGAATCAGAAGAGAGGCGAAACGAGAAACAAAGGGACAAGTGAATGAATCCAAAACGCGAGGACGGTTTTATTATCTGGCAAAACGAACCAAGGGGACGCCGACGGTCTTACAAGGGAGATGACCGACGGCGGAAGAGAGAAAAAGGCGAGACAAGTGGAGAGGGAATTTCCGGATGACTTCTCAAATGGTCTTGGGGTCCCTTTTATAGGCTAAGGGTCCGAAGCACATAGGGAAAGCCACAAATCCGAGATTGATTGATTGGCAATCAATCAATCCTTAATCATGCTCCCAATTACAATCATTCGTAAAACAAAAGATAAGATCCAATCAATCAACGATACTTTCCTTATCTTACACTTGGAAGCTTCTAGACCAAATAATGGGCCCTTTGTGAATGGGCTGAGAGGGAGATGGGCTTGGCCATGTGAGAGACCAAGGGGCTTGGTCAAGGGATTTGGGCTTGTTGGAGGGAAGCCCAAGTCGTCACTCTTCAAGTCCAAGTAGTGGGCTGTCCAAAACTAGACTTTGGTCCGAAAAGGCGTGGTCCGCGATTCTCCAAGTGAGCCGGGGATAAGGTTGGTTCGTCCATGGATAGTTCTTCAATGGTCCGAGGGAGAGGAAGGTCCGTGCATGGTCCGAGAGGTTGGTTAAGGTCGAGGAGTGATGTTCGAACGTGAGAAGACCTGCCAAGTGACCATGGGACGTGTGTGGGAAGGGAGAAATAGACGCGAAAAATTTCTCCCTAACATTCTCCCCCACTTAAACGTGCGCCATCCCCGTTGTGCCTTATTGAAATGGCCGTCCTGCAAAACAAAGAGGTTAGAACCATTTGGCCTCGAACTCGCGGATAAGTCCCGCGAATTCTTGGCAATGGTCCGAAGCGACCCAAGTGCTCTTCCAATGTGGTTCGCCCTTCCATTGGATCAAGTACTCCCGTTGGGTCGGGGAGAACTCACGGCAAGAGAGGACGGTCTCGACCACCTTTCCGGATGATGTAGCCGAGAGTTGCTGCTGTGGGCGAGACTTGGAGCGAGGCCGAGAAGAGTACATGGTCGCGTACCTTGATGGGGGTGGCCGGGGAGGCGATGAACGTCGAGATTGAGCCGGCTTACCCATCTTGGTCGGACCATCGTACTGTAAGGCCGAGATAGCAATGCCCTTTAAGGCCGAGATAGCAATGCCCTTCGGGACGCACCGAAGAGAGACAATGGTCGGTTGCACGTCGTCCAAGATGATGAGGGACTTGTGCGAGGCCGGGAGCTGCATGTTGGCCGCCCGGAAGAAGGGAAGGTCGAGGACGAGTTTGAAATCGTCCATGGGGAGGATCGTGAAGTCGAGACCTATGTCTCAATCTCCAATCTGGATCCGAACGTTCCGAGCAATCCCCGTGGCTGTTTGGGCCGGGGAATTGACCGCCTTGACGGTACCACCATTCGGGTCCGCCTTTAGGTTGAGCATCTTTGCGATTCCTGCGTCAATGAAGCAATGGGACGCACCAGTGTCTAACATGGCGGGTAAGATATTACCGTAAATGTTGACGTCCGTGTAGAGGAGGCCGCCGTCCTCGGACTTTGACTTTGGGGCCGGAGATGCCATATGACCAAGGTGTTTGGTTCCACCGTTGGTTTGGCCCATGATGGGCGTGAGCTTGGCATTCTTTGGGCACTCCCGAAACCAATGAGGGCCGCCGCAATGGAAGCACGGAGAAGAGGGCTTGGATGGAGGCTTGTAAGGACCCTTACGTGTTTGGAAGGCAGCGGGTCGAGGCTCGTGGCGTGGCTCGGGACGTGGCTCGGGATGGCTTTGGGATTGCGTTGGCCTCGGTGGACGTCCGGAGTCCGGGAAGGCCATTTGAGAAGTCATCCGGAAATTCCCTCTCCACTTGTCTCGCCTTTTTCTCTCTTCCGCCGTCGGTCATCTCCCTTGTAAGACCGTCGGCGTCCCCTTGGTTCGTTTTGCCAGATAATAAAACCGTCCTCGCGTTTTGGATTCATTCACTTGTCCCTTTGTTTCTCGTTTCGCCTCTCTTCCGATTCTCATACGCCGAACGAGTTTGCCCGAGGAATTCTGCCAAGTTTTCACACTTGTCCGAGAATTCCTGCACTCGTCTGTACCGAGAACTCGACCCGTCCGAGAAACTTCGGTTCTCAAGTCGAACATCTGTTCAAGAGTTTCCCGCCTAGCCGAGAACTCTCTCCAGACCCGACGCGTCCGACTCGCATCCTTGTCCGAATTCTCGGCCAAGTTTGCTCGTTCCGTCCAAGGAACTCGGCTCATTACAAGCCAAGGCCCGACACTTCCCGCAACGGTCCAGACTAGCCCGGATCCTAGTCTCGGTCCTCCCAGCGAATCTCGGACTTCTCCCAACAAGTCCGAGCTTTCCGACCAATCCCAGACTTTTTCCAACAGTCCGAGGTTCCCGACCCGTACAGTCCGCCATATTCCGCACCTTTACACGGCTGTACGGAGTGTCACGTACCATCGGTCGAACCCAGCGACTAGGTGTGTGACATTTTTGGGGGCTTAGGGATGACGTTCGGCTCGAGGTGAACCGAAGGGATCCGCGGACGCTGGACGATGCAATCGCCATTGCCGAGTCAATCCCGGACTCCGGACGTCCACCGAGGCCAACGCAATCCCAAAGCCATCCCGAGCCACGTCCCGAGCCACGCCACGAGCCTCGACCCGCTGCCTTCCAAACACGTAAGGGTCCTTACAAGCCTCCATCCAAGCCCTCTTCTCCGTGCTTCCATTGCGGCGGCCCTCATTGGTTTCGGGAGTGCCCAAAGAATGCCAAGCTCACGCCCATCATGGGCCAAACCAACGGTGGAACCAAACACCTTGGTCATATGGCATCTCCGGCCCCAAAGTCAAAGTCCGAGGACGGCGGCCTCCTCTACACGGACGTCAACATTTACGGTAATATCTTACCCGCTATGTTATCTTACCCGCCATGTTAGACACTGGTGCGTCCCATTGCTTCATTGACGCAGGAATCGCAAAGATGCTCAACCTAAAGGCGGACCCGAATGGTGGTACCGTCAAGGCGGTCAATTCCCCGGCCCAAACAGCCACGGGGATTGCTCGGAACGTTCGGATCCAGATTGGAGATTGAGACATAGGTCTCGACTTCACGATCCTCCCCATGGACGATTTCAAACTCGTCCTCGACCTTCCCTTCTTCCGGGCGGCCAACATGCAGCTCCCGGCCTCGCACAAGTCCCTCATCATCTTGGACGACGTGCAACCGACCATTGTCTCTCTTCGGTGCGTCCCGAAGGGCATTGCTATCTCGGCCTTACAGTACGATGGTCCGACCAAGATGGGTAAGCCGGCTCAATCTCGACGTTCATCGCCTCCCCGGCCACCCCCATCAAGGTACGCGACCATGTACTCTTCTCGGCCTCGCTCCAAGTCTCGCCCACAGCAGCAACTCTCGGCTACATCATCCGGAAAGGTGGTCGAGACCGTCCTCTCTTGCCGTGAGTTCTCCCCGACCCAACGGGAGTACTTGATCCAATGGAAGGGCGAACCACATTGGAAGAGCACTTGGGTCGCTTCGGACCATTGCCAAGAATTCGCGGGACTTATCCGCGAGTTCGAGGCCAAATGGTTCTAACCTCTTTGTTTTGCAGGACGGCCATTTCAATAAGGCACAACGGGGATGGCGCACGTTTAAGTGGGGGAGAATGTTAGGGAGAAATTTTTCGCGTCTATTTCTCCCTTCCCACACACGTCCCATGGTCACTTGGCAGGTCTTCTCACGTTCGAACATCACTCCTCGACCTTAACCAACCTCTCGGACCATGCACGGACCTTCCTCTCCCTCGGACCATTGAAGAACTATCCATGGACGAACCAACCTACGGAGTGTCACGTACCATCGGTCGAACCCAGCGACTAGGTGTGTGACATTTTTGGGGGCTTAGGGATGACGTTCGGCTCGAGGTGAACCGAAGGGATCCGCGGACGCTGGACGATGCAATCGCCATTGCCGAGTCAATCCCGGACTCCGGACGTCCACCGAGGCCAACGCAATCCCAAAGCCATCCCGAGCCACGTCCCGAGCCACGCCACGAGCCTCGACCCGCTGCCTTCCAAACACGTAAGGGTCCTTACAAGCCTCCATCCAAGCCCTCTTCTCCGTGCTTCCATTGCGGCGGCCCTCATTGGTTTCGGGAGTGCCCAAAGAATGCCAAGCTCACGCCCATCATGGGCCAAACCAACGGTGGAACCAAACACCTTGGTCATATGGCATCTCCGGCCCCAAAGTCAAAGTCCGAGGACGGCGGCCTCCTCTACACGGACGTCAACATTTACGGTAATATCTTACCCGCCATGTTAGACACTGGTGCGTCCCATTGCTTCATTGACGCAGGAATCGCAAAGATGCTCAACCTAAAGGCGGACCCGAATGGTGGTACCGTCAAGGCGGTCAATTCCCCGGCCCAAACAGCCACGGGGATTGCTCGGAACGTTCGGATCCAGATTGGAGATTGAGACATAGGTCTCGACTTCACGATCCTCCCCATGGACGATTTCAAACTCGTCCTCGACCTTCCCTTCTTCCGGGCGGCCAACATGCAGCTCCCGGCCTCGCACAAGTCCCTCATCATCTTGGACGACGTGCAACCGACCATTGTCTCTCTTCGGTGCGTCCCGAAGGGCATTGCTATCTCGGCCTTACAGTACGATGGTCCGACCAAGATGGGTAAGCCGGCTCAATCTCGACGTTCATCGCCTCCCCGGCCACCCCCATCAAGGTACGCGACCATGTACTCTTCTCGGCCTCGCTCCAAGTCTCGCCCACAGCAGCAACTCTCGGCTACATCATCCGGAAAGGTGGTCGAGACCGTCCTCTCTTGCCGTGAGTTCTCCCCGACCCAACGGGAGTACTTGATCCAATGGAAGGGCGAACCACATTGGAAGAGCACTTGGGTCGCTTCGGACCATTGCCAAGAATTCGCGGGACTTATCCGCGAGTTCGAGGCCAAATGGTTCTAACCTCTTTGTTTTGCAGGGCGGCCATTTCAATAAGGCACAACGGGGATGGCGCACGTTTAAGTGGGGGAGAATGTTAGGGAGAAATTTTTCGCGTCTATTTCTCCCTTCCCACACACGTCCCATGGTCACTTGGCAGGTCTTCTCACGTTCGAACATCACTCCTCGACCTTAACCAACCTCTCGGACCATGCACGGACCTTCCTCTCCCTCGGACCATTGAAGAACTATCCACCAAGTCTCGCCCACAGCAGCAACTCTCGGCTACATCATCCGGAAAGGTGGCCGAGACCGTCCTCTCTTGCCGTGAGTTCTCCCCGACCCAACGGGAGTACTTGATCCAATGGAAGGGCGAACCACATTGGAAGAGCACTTGGGTCGCTTCGGACCATTGCCAAGAATTCGCGGGACTTATCCGCGAGTTCGAGGCCCAATGGTTCTAAATCGTCCAGCGTCCGCGGATCCCTTCGGTTCACCTCGAGCCGAACGTCATCCCTAAGCCCCCAAAAATGTCACACACCTAGTCGCTGGGTTCGACCGATGGTACGTGACACTCCGTACAGCCGTGTAAAGGTGCGGAATATGGCGGACTGTACGGGTCGGGAACCTCGGACTGTTGGAAAAAGTCTGGGATTGGTCGGAAAGCTCGGACTTGTTGGGAGAAGTCCGAGATTCGCTGGGAGGACCGAGACTAGGATCCGGGCTATTTTGCAGGGCGGCCATTTCAATAAGGCACAACGGGGATGGCGCACGTTTAAGTGGGGGAGAATGTTAGGGAGAAATTTTTCGCGTCTATTTCTCCCTTCCCACACACGTCCCATGGTCACTTGGCAGGTCTTCTCACGTTCGAACATCACTCCTCGACCTTAACCAACCTCTCGGACCATGCACGGACCTTCCTCTCCCTCGGACCATTGAAGAACTATCCATGGACGAACCAACCTTATCCCCGGCTCACTTGGAGAATCGCGGACCACGCCTTTTCGGACCAAAGTCTAGTTTTGGACAGCCCACTACTTGGACTTGAAGAGTGACGACTTGGGCTTCCCTCCAACAAGCCCAAATCCCTTGACCAAGCCCCTTGGTCTCTCACATGGCCAAGCCCATCTCCCTCTCAGCCCATTCACAAAGGGCCCATTATTTGGTCTAGAAGCTTCCAAGTGTAAGATAAGGAAAGTATCGTTGATTGATTGGATCTTATCTTTTGTTTTACGAATGATTGTAATTGGGAGCATGATTAAGGATTGATTGATTGCCAATCAATCAATCTCGGATTTGTGGCTTTCCCTATGTGCTTCGGACCCTTAGCCTATAAAAGGGACCCCAAGACCATTTGAATCGGAAGAGAGGCGAAACGAGAAACAAAGGGACAAGTGAATGAATCCAAAACGCGAGGACGGTTTTATTATCTGGCAAAACGAACCAAGGGGACGCCGACGGTCTTACAAGGGAGATGACCGACGGCGGAAGAGAGAAAAAGGCGAGACAAGTGGAGAGGGAATTTCCGGATGACTTCTCAAATGGCCTTGGGGTCCCTTTTATAGGCTAAGGGTCCGAAGCACATAGGGAAAGCCACAAATCCGAGATTGATTGATTGGCAATCAATCAATCCTTAATCATGCTCCCAATTACAATCATTCGTAAAACAAAAGATAAGATCCAATCAATCAACGATACTTTCCTTATCTTACACTTGGAAGCTTCTAGACCAAATAATGGGCCCTTTGTGAATGGGCTGAGAGGGAGATGGGCTTGGCCATGTGAGAGACCAAGGGGCTTGGTCAAGGGATTTGGGCTTGTTGGAGGGAAGCCCAAGTCGTCACTCTTCAAGTCCAAGTAGTGGGCTGTCCAAAACTAGACTTTGGTCCGAAAAGGCGTGGTCCGCGATTCTCCAAGTGAGCCGGGGATAAGGTTGGTTCGTCCATGGATAGTTCTTCAATGGTCCGAGGGAGAGGAAGGTCCGTGCATGGTCCGAGAGGTTGGTTAAGGTCGAGGAGTGATGTTCGAACGTGAGATTTTGCTACGTTAGTAATTATGAAAAACCATTCATTATTAGATACATAGTTTTATAATGTTATAATTATAACACATCAGTTTATTCTCATTAGTTTAACCGTGCACATCTCACGTTTTGAATAAACAATCAGTTTTTTAATTTTAACTTCAAATATAAAGCAAGATAAATTAAACATCATGGCATTTTGTTTAATTCTCATTAGTTTATAATTAAAAAAAGAAATTTATTGTAATTAAAAAATAAAATAAAATAAACAAAATTATACAAAAAATATGGTTATAACTATTTATTACCCCACTAATAGAAAAAAATACTCAAATCCATTTGCCCACTAATAGTAGCCAACTCGAAAGTCTTACTCATTCACCATATTCATTAGTCTTTAATATTCACATTTATTATTTGTTTTTTCCCTAAATAATTTCAGTTTGGTATATTATTGTTTTATCATATTAATTCATTAGTCTTGCTCTTGATGATGTGATGAAGAGATTTGGTGAAGAACTGGAAAGATTCTTCCAAATTCCTATGTATCAAAATTATTACGGAGAAAAGAGCATCGTTTTTCGATCTTTCGGAGACTCTGCTGAGGAGAAGAGGATTCGACGAGAATCTTGCACAAAAAGCAAGGGAGAAGTCTTGAAGGAAATCAACCAAAGTAGAGAGAAAATAGTAAGTTAAACAAAAAAAATCTCATTAGTTAAAACCTTTTAAATTCTGAAATTTGAAACCGACATTTACATTTGAGAATTTTATTTTATTATTGTTGTGTCTCCATCATGTTTTATGGATGACTCTGAAACCAAGAAAAATCAGACTAAATCTAAACCGTGCATCGCCTCCCCGGCCACCCCCATCAAGGTACGCGACCATGTACTCTTCTCGGCCTCGCTCCAAGTCTCGCCCACAGCAGCAACTCTCGGCTACATCATCCGGAAAGGTGGTCGAGACCGTCCTCTCTTGCCGTGAGTTCTCCCCGACCCAACGGGAGTACTTGATCCAATGGAAGGGCGAACCACATTGGAAGAGCACTTGGGTCGCTTCGGACCATTGCCAAGAATTCGCGGGACTTATCCGCGAGTTCGAGGCCAAATGGTTCTAACCTCTTTGTTTTGCAGGACGGCCATTTCAATAAGGCACAACGGGGATGGCGCACGTTTAAGTGGGGGAGAATGTTAGGGAGAAATTTTTCGCGTCTATTTCTCCCTTCCCACACACGTCCCATGGTCACTTGGCAGGTCTTCTCACGTTCGAACATCACTCCTCGACCTTAACCAACCTCTCGGACCATGCACGGACCTTCCTCTCCCTCGGACCATTGAAGAACTATCCATGGACGAACCAACCTTATCCCCGGCTCACTTGGAGAATCGCGGACCACGCCTTTTCGGACCAAAGTCTAGTTTTGGACAGCCCACTACTTGGACTTGAAGAGTGACGACTTGGGCTTCCCTCCAACAAGCCCAAATCCCTTGACCAAGCCCCTTGGTCTCTCACATGGCCAAGCCCATCTCCCTCTCAGCCCATTCACAAAGGGCCCATTATTTGGTCTAGAAGCTTCCAAGTGTAAGATAAGGAAAGTATCGTTGATTGATTGGATCTTATCTTTTGTTTTACGAATGATTGTAATTGGGAGCATGATTAAGGATTGATTGATTGCCAATCAATCAATCTCGGATTTGTGGCTTTCCCTATGTGCTTCGGACCCTTAGCCTATAAAAGGGACCCCAAGGCCATTTGAGAAGTCATCCGGAAATTCCCTCTCCACTTGTCTCGCCTTTTTCTCTCTTCCGCCGTCGGTCATCTCCCTTGTAAGACCGTCGGCGTCCCCTTGGTTCGTTTTGCCAGATAATAAAACCGTCCTCGCGTTTTGGATTCATTCACTTGTCCCTTTGTTTCTCGTTTCGCCTCTCTTCCGATTCTCATACGCCGAACGAGTTTGCCCGAGGAATTCTGCCAAGTTTTCACACTTGTCCGAGAATTCCTGCACTCGTCTGTACCGAGAACTCGACCCGTCCGAGAAACTTCGGTTCTCAAGTCGAACATCTGTCAAGAGTTTTCCGCCTAGCCGAGAACTCTCTCCAGACCCGACGCGTCCGACTCGCATCCTTGTCCGAATTCTCGGCCAAGTTTGCTCGTTCCGTCCAAGGAACTCGGCTCATTACAAGCCAAGGCCCGACACTTCCCGCAACGGTCCAGACTAGCCCGGATCCTAGTCTCGGTCCTCCCAGCGAATCTCGGACTTCTCCCAACAAGTCCGAGCTTTCCGACCAATCCCAGACTTTTTCCAACAGTCCGAGGTTCCCGACCCGTACAGTCCGCCATATTCCGCACCTTTACACGGCTGTACGGAGTGTCACGTACCATCGGTCGAACCCAGCGACTAGGTGTGTGACATTTTTGGGGGCTTAGGGATGACGTTCGGCTCGAGGTGAACCGAAGGGATCCGCGGACGCTGGACGATGCAATCGCCATTGCCGAGTCAATCCCGGACTCCGGACGTCCACCGAGGCCAACGC
>NW_010967136.1:503075-506261 GCF_000463585.1 Tarenaya hassleriana
TTTGGGAAGGCAGCGGGTCGAGGCTCGTGGCGTGGCTCGGGACGTGGCTCGGGATGGCTTTGGGATTGCGTTGGCCTCGGTGGACGTCCGGAGTCCGGGATTGACTCGGCAATGGCGATTGCATCGTCCAGCGTCCGCGGATCCCTTCGGTTCACCTCGAGCCGAACGTCATCCCTAAGCCCCCAAAAATGTCACACACCTAGTCGCTGGGTTCGACCGATGGTACGTGACACTCCGTACAGCCGTGTAAAGGTGCGGAATATGGCGGACTGTACGGGTCGGGAACCTCGGACTGTTGGAAAAAGTCTGGGATTGGTCGGAAAGCTCGGACTTGTTGGGAGAAGTCCGAGATTCGCTGGGAGGACCGAGACTAGGATCCGGGCTAGTCTGGACCGTTGCGGGAAGTGTCGGGCCTTGGCTTGTAATGAGCCGAGTTCCTTGGACGGAACGAGCAAACTTGGCCGAGAATTCGGACAAGGATGCGAGTCGGACGCGTCGGGTCTGGAGAGAGTTCTCGGCTAGGCGGGAAACTCTTGAACAGATGTTCGACTTGAGAACCGAAGTTTCTCGGACGGGTCGAGTTCTCGGTACAGACGAGTGCAGGAATTCTCGGACAAGTGTGAAAACTTGGCAGAATTCCTCGGGCAAACTCGTTCGGCGTATGAGAATCGGAAGAGAGGCGAAACGAGAAACAAAGGGACAAGTGAATGAATCCAAAACGCGAGGACGGTTTTATTATCTGGCAAAACGAACCAAGGGGACGCCGACGGTCTTACAAGGGAGATGACCGACGGCGGAAGAGAGAAAAAGGCGAGACAAGTGGAGAGGGAATTTCCGGATGACTTCTCAAATGGCCTTGGGGTCCCTTTTATAGGCTAAGGGTCCGAAGCACATAGGGAAAGCCACAAATCCGAGATTGATTGATTGGCAATCAATCAATCCTTAATCATGCTCCCAATTACAATCATTCGTAAAACAAAAGATAAGATCCAATCAATCAACGATACTTTCCTTATCTTACACTTGGAAGCTTCTAGACCAAATAATGGGCCCTTTGTGAATGGGCTGAGAGGGAGATGGGCTTGGCCATGTGAGAGACCAAGGGGCTTGGTCAAGGGATTTGGGCTTGTTGGAGGGAAGCCCAAGTCGTCACTCTTCAAGTCCAAGTAGTGGGCTGTCCAAAACTAGACTTTGGTCCGAAAAGGCGTGGTCCGCGATTCTCCAAGTGAGCCGGGGATAAGGTTGGTTCGTCCATGGATAGTTCTTCAATGGTCCGAGGGAGAGGAAGGTCCGTGCATGGTCCGAGAGGTTGGTTAAGGTCGAGGAGTGATGTTCGAACGTGAGAAGACCTGCCAAGTGACCATGGGACGTGTGTGGGAAGGGAGAAATAGACGCGAAAAATTTCTCCCTAACATTCTCCCCCACTTAAACGTGCGCCATCCCCGTTGTGCCTTATTGAAATGGCCGCCCTGCAAAACAAAGAGGTTAGAACCATTTGGCCTCGAACTCGCGGATAAGTCCCGCGAGAGGCCAACGCAATCCCAAAGCCATCCCGAGCCACGTCCCGAGCCACGCCACGAGCCTCGACCCGCTGCCTTCCAAACACGTAAGGGTCCTTACAAGCCTCCATCCAAGCCCTCTTCTCCGTGCTTCCATTGCGGCGGCCCTCATTGGTTTCGGGAGTGCCCAAAGAATGCCAAGCTCACGCCCATCATGGGCCAAACCAACGGTGGAACCAAACACCTTGGTCATATGGCATCTCCGGCCCCAAAGTCAAAGTCCGAGGACGGCGGCCTCCTCTACACGGACGTCAACATTTACGGTAATATCTTACCCGCCATGTTAGACACTGGTGTGTCCCATTGCTTCATTGACGCAGGAATCGCAAAGATGCTCAACCTAAAGGCGGACCCGAATGGTGGTACCGTCAAGGCGGTCAATTCCCCGGCCCAAACAGCCACGGGGATTGCTCGGAACGTTCGGATCCAGATTGGAGATTGAGACATAGGTCTCGACTTCACGATCCTCCCCATGGACGATTTCAAACTCGTCCTCGACCTTCCCTTCTTCCGGGCGGCCAACATGCAGCTCCCGGCCTCGCACAAGTCCCTCATCATCTTGGACGACGTGCAACCGACCATTGTCTCTCTTCGGTGCGTCCCGAAGGGCATTGCTATCTCGGCCTTACAGTACGATGGTCCGACCAAGATGGGTAAGCCGGCTCAATCTCGACGTTCATCGCCTCCCCGGCCACCCCCATCAAGGTACGCGACCATGTACTCTTCTCGGCCTCGCTCCAAGTCTCGCCCACAGCAGCAACTCTCGGCTACATCATCCGGAAAGGTGGTCGAGACCGTCCTCTCTTGCCGTGAGTTCTCCCCGACCCAACGGGAGTACTTGATCCAATGGAAGGGCGAACCACATTGGAAGAGCACTTGGGTCGCTTCGGACCATTGCCAAGAATTCGCGGGACTTATCCGCGAGTTCGAGGCCAAATGGTTCTAACCTCTTTGTTTTGCAGGACGGCCATTTCAATAAGGCACAACGGGGATGGCGCACGTTTAAGTGGGGGAGAATGTTAGGGAGAAATTTTTCGCGTCTATTTCTCCCTTCCCACACACGTCCCATGGTCACTTGGCAGGTCTTCTCACGTTCGAACATCACTCCTCGACCTTAACCAACCTCTCGGACCATGCACGGACCTTCCTCTCCCTCGGACCATTGAAGAACTATCCATGGACGAACCAACCTTATCCCCGGCTCACTTGGAGAATCGCGGACCACGCCTTTTCGGACCAAAGTCTAGTTTTGGACAGCCCACTACTTGGACTTGAAGAGTGACGACTTGGGCTTCCCTCCAACAAGCCCAAATCCCTTGACCAAGCCCCTTGGTCTCTCACATGGCCAAGCCCATCTCCCTCTCAGCCCATTCACAAAGGGCCCATTATTTGGTCTAGAAGCTTCCAAGTGTAAGATTATCTGGCAAAACGAACCAAGGGGACGCCGACGGTCTTACAAGGGAGATGACCGACGGCGGAAGAGAGAAAAAGGCGAGACAAGTGGAGAGGGAATTTCCGGATGACTTCTCAAATGGCCTTGGGGTCCCTTTTATAGGCTAAGGGTCCGAAGCACATAGGGAAAGCCACAAATCCGAGATTGATTGATTGGCAATCAATCAATCCTTAA
>NW_010967136.1:507975-526368 GCF_000463585.1 Tarenaya hassleriana
GTCTCGACTTCACGATCCTCCCCATGGACGATTTCAAACTCGTCCTCGACCTTCCCTTCTTCCGGGCGGCCAACATGCAGCTCCCGGCCTCGCACAAGTCCCTCATCATCTTGGACGACGTGCAACCGACCATTGTCTCTCTTCGGTGCGTCCCGAAGGGCATTGCTATCTCGGCCTTACAGTACGATGGTCCGACCAAGATGGGTAAGCCGGCTCAATCTCGACGTTCATCGCCTCCCCGGCCACCTCCATCAAGGTACGCGACCATGTACTCTTCTCGGCCTCGCTCCAAGTCTCGCCCGCAGCAGCAACTCTCGGCCACATCATCCGAAAAGGTGGCCGAGACCGTCCTCTCTTGCCGTGAGTTCTCCCCGACCCAACGGGAGTACTTGATCCAATGGAAGGGCGAACCACATTGGAAGAGCACTTGGGTCGCTTCGGACCATTGCCAAGAATTCGCGGGACTTATCCGCGAGTTCGAGGCCAAATGGTTCTAACCTCTTTGTTTTGCAGGACGACCATTTCAATAAGGCACAACGGGGACGTCGCGCGTTTAAGTGGGAGAGAATGTTAGGGAGAAACTTTTTGCGTCTATTTCTCCCTTCCCACACACGTCCCATGGTCACTTGGCGGGTCTCCTCACGTTCGGACATCGCTTCTCGACCTCAGCCAACCTCTTGGACCATGCACGGACATGCTCGAACCACGGTCAACGGAAGAACCATCCATGGATAGTACGAACCACATCCCCGGCTCACTTGGAGAATCACGGACCACACCTCTTCGGACCAAAGTCTAGTCTTGGAACAGCCCACTACTTGGACTTGAAGAGTGACTTCGACTTGGGCTTCCTTCCCAACAAGCCCAAGCCCCTTGACCAAGCCCCTTGGTCTCTCTCATGGCCAAGCCCATCAGTCCATCTCTCGACCCATTCGCATGGAGCCCTCATTTGGTCCAGATTCGTCCGAGTGCTAGATATGGCAAGTATTTATCATGATTGGATCTTATCTTTTGTTTTAGGAATGATTGTAATTAGACGTATGATTAAGGATTTATTGATTGCCAATCAATCAATCTCGGATTTGTGGCTTTCCCTATGTGCTTCGGACCCTTAGCCTATAAAAGGGACCCAAGGCCATTTGAGAAGTCATCCGGAATTCTTCTCTCATTTCTCTCTCGACTTCTCTCTCATTCCGCCGTCGGTCATCTCCCTTGTAAGACCGTCGGCGTCCCCTTGGTTCGTTTTGCAATCTAATAAAACCGTCCTCGCGTTTTGGATTCATTCACTTGTCCCTTTTTTTCTCATTTCGTCTCTCTTTCAATTCTCGTATGCCGAACGAGTTTGCCCGAGGAATTCTGCCAAGTTCTCACACTTGTCCGAGAATTCCTACACTCATCCGTACCGAGAATTCGATCCGTCCGAGAAACTTCGGTCCTCAAGTCTAACGTCTGTTCGAGAGTTTTCCACCCAGCCGAGAGCTCTCTCCAGACCCGACGCGTCCGACTCGCATCCTTGTCCGAATTCTCGGCCAAGTTTGCTCATTCCGTCCAAGGAACTCGGCCCATTACAAGCCAAGGCCCGACACTTCCCGCAACGGTCCAGACTAGCCCGGATCCTAGTCTCGGTCCTCCTAGTGAATCTCGGACTTCTCTCAACAAGTCTGAGGTTTCCCGACGAATCCCGGACTTTTCCCAACAGTCTGAGGTTCCCGACCCGTACAGTCTGCCTTATTCCGCACCTTTACGCGGCTGTACGGAGTGTCACGTACCATCGGTCGAACCCAGCGACTAGGTGCGTGACATTTTTGGTATCAGAGCCTGGTTCAACACACCTACCAGCGCTTCCGACGTTCCCCGACATGCCGAACAAGGAGGGGACATCTACTGTCGTTCCGGACTCGAGCACCGAGACCGACAACGTACGCGTTCTCACGAGGGCCAGGCTCGAGCTGCCGAAGAGCGAACTGCTGAAGAGCAAGCTAACGAGAACCCACAGGCCACAGACCTCACCTCTCCCCATGACTCGGACCAGTCACTGCCTCAAGGAGACCCATGCCTTGTACCCGACGATGGCTTCATGGCTAGATCGGATGCACGGATGGACGGACTTGAGCAAGAGATAGGAACCATAGGCGAGGGGGTCAAGACGTCAATCTCCGAACTTGACCGAAAGTTCGAGAGAGAGCTACGCGCTATACGTCGAGAGTTCGCGATAGCTCACGAGCGCCATGACCGAGACATGGCAACCATGCGAGACGACTACGAGCAACGCATCTCCGACTTATACAAGGTAATCGATGACCTTAAGCTTGAGTGCAGGACCCTTTCCCGCACGTTCGGACCAGCTCCCGTGGCTGTCCAACATGGCCCGACGATTCTTCGGAATCCCGAACCTGCCACATACGACAGGTCAAAACATGCCCCGACAATCGAGACGTTTCTGTTCGGACTCGAACAGTACTTTGAAGCCCATGGAGTCATGGACGACCACTCTCGGATTAGGAACGCATCACCCTTTCTCCGAGACACGACCCTACTTTGGTGGCGACGCATTTGTGCTGACCGAGACCGAGGAGAGGCACGAGTCCAGACTTTGGCGCAGTTCAAGTCCGAACTCAAGCGTCACTTCGTTCCAACCAATGCCATGGACGAGGCCCGGACTCGGCTCCGACGACTTCGACAGACGGGAAGCGTGCTCACCTACATAAGTGAGTTTTCAACCCTATGTCTTGAGATCACTGATCTGTCCGACAAGGACGCGCTCTTCTTTTTCAGGGATGGGCTTAAGGATGACGTTCGGCTCGAGGTGAACCGAAGGGATCCGCGGACGCTGGACGACGTAATCGCCATTGCCGAGTCAATCCCGGACTCCGGACGTCCACCGAGGCCAACACAATCCGAAAGCCATCCCGAGTCACGCCCCAAGCCACGCCACGAGCCTCGGCCTGCTGCCTTCCAAACACGTAAGGGTCCTTACAAGCCTCCATCCAAGCCCCCTTCTCTGTGCTTCCATTGCGGCGGCCCTCATTGGTCTCGGGAGTGCCCAAAGAACGCCAAGCTCACGGCCATCATGGGCCAAACCAACGGTGGAACCAAACACCTTGGTTATATGGCATCTCCGACCCCAAAGTCAAAGTCCGAGGGCGGCGGCCTCCTCTACACGGACGTTAACATTTACGGTAATATCTTACCTGCCATGTTAGACACCGGTGCGTCCCATTGCTTCATTGACGCAGGAATCGCAAAGATGCTCAACCTAAAGGCGGATCCGAATAGTGGTACCGTCAAGGCGTTCAATTCCCCGGCCCAAACAGCCACGGGGATTGCTCGGAACGTTCGGATCCAGATTGGAGATTGGGACACACGTCTCGATTTCACGATCCTCCCCATGGACGATTTCAAACTCGTCCTCGGCCTTCCCTTCTTCCGGGCGGCCAACATGCAGCTCTCGGCCTCGCACAAGTCCCTCATCATCTTGGACGACATGCAACCGACCATTGTCCCTCTTCGGTGCGTCCCGAAGGGCATTGCTATCTCGGCCTTACAGTACGATGGTCCGACCAAGATGGGTAAGCCGGCTCAATCTCGACGTTCATCGCCTCAACTCTCGGCCACATCATCCGAAAAGGTGGAACCAATTAAAATTTAGAAATATGACACGTCGGATGCTTACTTAGCTTCACTAATTCAATTGGTACAATTTATAATCACACATCAATATAATATCATATTAGTTTATGATCTATTAAAAATAATTAAAATTTATAAATATGAAACAAATAAATTTTATTTATATCATTTTTAACCAATTTATAACAACAATTTTTTTTATATATAAAAATAGTATCCCGCGCATCGCGCGGTTCTCTCCTAGTTTATTATAATAAACTAGTGATGCGAGCAAAATAATTATACATTTTTAAAAAAATTTATTATTAATGTTATAGTTTTAAATATATTTTGTTTTCAACTTTCTAATTTATATTTTTAAATTGCAATGAATTTTTTTTAATGTTAGAATAATGAAATAATTTTTTTTCTAAAAAGTATTATTAACAATTTGTGTATTTAAATTTTTATAAGAAATAATATATAACCAAAGATTAGTATATGAAATATCCGAATATTGTTTTGGAAAATTTTATATCTTGATGAAAGAGTTACACTTTTAGAAAATTAATTACTATATAAAGTATGCATCATTTCACAGTTCACAGTAAGCACGATATGATACTAAACTCTATAATCTCTACACTATAAATTTCACATATATTTATTTAATTTAATCCTTTAACATTTAACTTTGTCATAATCTAAATTTTTTTGGGATCAACCGCATGTATTCTTCATTATGTTAATTACGCTTTAAAACTTATAAATTCATTATATGCGAGATTTGATATTTTTGTTGTTGTCAAACTATCACAAAAATCTTCCTCTATTATCCAGATTTGGGATCGGCTAGACAAGAACAAACTCATGTATAGTGAGAGTTTTTATTGAGTTTAATCAAATACAACATTAATCTTGTGGTTTTCATTTTCTCATTATAGTTTAAGTCATTGTATTATTATTTTTTTTGACAACTTAAGATTTGATCATTTTTCTTCTAAAAATAAATATTAAGTTTATTTGTTAAATATGTCGAATGACTCATTTGTATATTGTATATTTAAACTTGCAATATAAATACTTATGTTTTAAGGTCAATGATCAAGAGTATTAACAAAGAGAACGAAAAATAAATTATATTTCATTCAGAACAACATTTGTGATTTTTTTTATAAAAATTAAATAGGTATGTTATGTGTTCGTGTAACATTAGTTTTATTAAATTTTAGTATTAATTTTAGTGAATATTTTTTTAATCAAATTTTTGGTACTAAAGTTTATAGGGATCCTAATTATATATAATTTGGATTCTTCAATCATATACATATTTTATATACCAAAATATACAATACATATTAATTTTTGTAATTGTTATAAATAATTTTTTTTGCGGTATTTGTACCCTTTTATTATATTTTTTTAGTGGTTGCATATATATATTTTTTCTTTAAAAAAAGTTTTTTCCATTTGATTATTCAATTTGTAAGATTCAACTTGAAAGATGGATAAATCTGGAAAGTTTTTTTTTATAAATATTACAAAGTATAAAAGAAATCAACATTGTTCAATTTTTTTTTCCGAAAATACCATTTTTAAAAATATCTTAAGTTCAATTATTTTGTCATATTTATACAAATATATAATGGAAACACCATTTGTTACGTTAATTGTCTCAAAAAATATTGACTGCGCGATCTAAATCATTCAACGCCTTATTTGAATTTGTCTCTCGGTCAAAGCTCATACATATTTAACTCGTGCTTCTTCTCCGTCGTTGTGTTTGTGTTCGACTCTTGGAAACCATTCACTATTCTCTTCTTTCCGTTTTGATTCTTGTAAAATAAATGTCTCTCTGTCTTCGATCTATAGTTTTTGCTTCGTTTTTTTTTTGTTATAAATGTGATTCTTGTATTAACCAAAATCTAAACTATAAAAGACAATCTTGACTGATTACAAAACGCCGTCCTCGACTGAACATTACTGACATCCCATGATCAAAAGAGTAAAGGAACAATACGAACAAAAGCTAGTTGTAGGAACAATAGGAACAACGTGAAGGATATTGTTGCTAGCTTGTCAGCTTGTACCAATCGTGTAGCATGATATTGCTACAGATTTGAGTACCGTTGTGTCTCGAGAGGAGGATATTTCAGATCTTACCCGCCAATTTCGTTTTATTTTCTCTCATGCTTTGTAGTTTGATCTAAGTGTATTCATTTGAATGGAGATTCAAAATTGATATTCTATTTTGATTATAATATACAAAGTAAATGAACATAATTCATGCTCGTAGAATAACCTCTTTGATTAGATCATAACGGACTAAACTATTTCGTTGTAAAATATGATGCTTATAATATAAAGTTTATTCTTGTAAAATGTATTTTGTAATAGTTAAGTACTAATTATGGTTATCATTATTATTTATAGATTCGCTTGATCGTCAACCTCAGATTTTCCACCATATTCCTTATTCATTCGCATCTCCGACTAGACTCATCTCAAATATCTCACCATCTTCTTTATTCGTATTTGCATCTTTGTCAGGACTCTTCTCTTCTTTATCCACAACTCTTTCTGGACTCTCCTTCACCGTCGGTTCATCAGATTGGACAGATATCGGGTTATCCTCGACCGGAATGAAGTACATTTCACATGTTTCATCATATAAAGAAGCTATGATTTGTCCATGAACTGAAATGGTTAAACTAAACAGAAATAAATCGAATAGTCAACACCATTGAAATCACCCCTTTAAATATATCTAAACAAACAATCCATTTATATAATATATGATATAAAAAGCAGAATAACCTGAAAACTGAAACAAATCAATATAAGACATCAGAACAATATAAAAACTAAAATATAAATCAACATACCTCGTGTTCAAGTTTCGTACCATTTCTTAAATAACACTACCATCAATTTTCATAACAATACGTTTTGTTGATAACAATCATCAATTTATAGGCACTTCAAAAATAAATACATTTAATTTGTTCAAAAATAATTGATTAAAACTGATACATTAAAATTAATTGAATCGGATTAAAATTAATTAGATATGCGTGAATATGGATTAGATGTACATCAGAACTTCAAAAATAAATACATTTAACTTGTTCAAATCTAGTATATAACATATCTGTATACATGCTCTAACATCAATCACGTCTCTCACGTAATGATTTTCAAAATGGAAGATGTTCTTTTTAAATACAAGGTATCCTATGGAGAATTAATGATTCTAGAATTTTTGTAACTCTTGATATTACGTGAGCGTTGATCAATCTGTAACTTTTGATATTCCTAAAAGAGGACACGTGTCATGTTTCCTTAGGAGGAAACTATACTTGATTATCAATAATTATAAAATTTATCATAATACACTATAAAATAAATTTAAATAAAAATTTATTAAATACCGAAAAAATATTTTAATTTTATTATAAAAATATATAAAATTAAAATATTAATAATTATAAAAATCAAGACACAATTATAATATTTATTGAAATTTATTATATTATAATATTTAAAATTTATATAAATATTTATAAACATTACATTATGTGTATAATAAATTATATATAAATATTATATTTAAAATTAAATATATAAATATAAAACAGAATTGTATCTACTTATAATTTATGCATTACACGTAGTACTTAACGAGTTGATGTGAATTAAGTCGCATGTATAATTTTTATGATGTCAATTTACGCGTTTATCCGTATCGTTTAGTTTTACGTGTCAACTCTCACATTAATCCGCACGTTTAATTTTTATTTTGCCAACTCAAGTATTAACTTGAGTCATTCATTTAGTTGGGATAACAAATTATGTGTCAAATCCTATCTCATAGTATAAATATAATTATAATACATTATTTTTTTAATAAAGGTGGTATATCAATTAAATCAAAACATTTGTACATGCATGATCAAGAGTTTAAATCCCTAAGATGGATTTAGTGAAGAATATGAAAGGTTTTGCAATGAAACTAAAATGAAAACATAATTACGAACATTTTGTAACCCATGTGGAAACGCCCATTCACTACAAAAAAACCTGCATATAGCGACGGAATTTGCGACGGAAATTTTCGTCGCAAAGAAAATTGCGACGGAATGTGACGATTTTACGACAGAATGTGGAAAAAAATTATCCTTCGCAAACAGTCGCAAAATCCGTCGCAATTTGCTACGGTTTGCGACGGATAATTCTGTCACAACAAAGAAATAGATGATTTGCGACGGAAAATAAAAATTGCGACGGATTGCGACGGAATATTCCGTCGCAATGTATTTGGTTTCGTTTTTCGACGAAAGTTTTTGAATTTTGGGCACGTAAATTAATTTCATTTTGTGACGGATTGCGACGGAAAATTCCGTCGCAAAACGCAATATAAAACCACGAGTCGTCTTCTTCATCAGACTTCAAAAATTTTCAGAAAAAAAAAATCGAAATTTTTTTTCTAAATCCTCTAAAGATCGCCAAATTTCTCTCATAAGGTAATATATATGTATTTATGTATATATATGTGTGTGTTTGATGTATTTGTGTGTGTTTATGTATGTGTATGTGTGTGTAAGTGAATGTGTATATATATGTGTGAATGTGTATGTGTGTGTTTACATATGTGTGTAAGTGAATGTGTATGTATGTGTGAATGTGTATGTGTGTGTTTATATATGTGTGTAAGTGAATGTGTATGTATGTGTGAATGTGTATGTGTGTATATGTGTATATATATATGAATGTGAATATGTATATGTATGTAAGGCGTTTGCCATCTCAGAATATGAAGATCGTAACCCCGCCATTCTATACCTGAAAGTACGATCGATATCTCTACAAAATACAACAAAGTCTTTATAGATAACATTATGGATCTTCAAGTTCTTT
Organism: Tarenaya hassleriana; assembly: GCF_000463585.1. NCBI lineage: Eukaryota > Viridiplantae > Streptophyta > Magnoliopsida > Brassicales > Cleomaceae > Tarenaya > Tarenaya hassleriana. The sequence goes on from NW_010967136.1 coordinate 516,502, forward strand.
TCAGACCATAAGGTATAAATGAGAAGTTGCTAAGTGAAGAGAACATCAAGCCAACAGATTTTACAACCCCATCGACCTATAAGCCAAGCTACAATATCATTCTCGTGCCAGATGTGGTGTGGATCCCCATTTTCTTATGAAATAATCAAACAAGTCTCTGGATAATCGACATTTAAACAATAGATAGAGTGGTTTAATCGGGTTACGGTTCGGGTTTGGTTCGATTATTTTCAGGTTCGGTTATTTTGGTTTTAGAACAATTATAACCATTCGGTTTTTGCATTAAATTCGGTTCGTTTATATCCGGTTCGGGTACGGTTCGATCGGTTATGATAAAAATACTCATTTTCTTAAGAAAATTTATGGTTTTGTCGGTTATTTTTTATTCGGTTCGGTTCGGGTTCAGTTTTTTCGGTTTTAGAGAAATCATAACCATTCGATTTTACATCTAATTTGGTTCGGTTACGCTTATGCGTTATTCGGTTCGGATCGGTTCGGTTATTCGGTTATTAACCAAATAAGCCAGCCCTAGATGGGACATGATCTCAACTTCCCTTCTACAGAACAAAAATATCATTTCAAAGTGTAATCTCAGAAAGCCATTCGTTCTTTCATCGAGCAGCGATTATGAGCAAAAGCCAAGAAATGAATGAGTGTTTCAGAATATTGAACTTGTATCAAACTATTTTGTGCCAATCCACCTTCTCAAAATCGCAATGGAAGAGAGTGTTTGCTACCCACTTCCCATGAGAAGTGTCCTCGCCTTGAGAGATACTTAGCTTTGATAGCATAGTGATATATTATTATTATTTGCCATAATTATTTCCTAATTTTATGCCTTAGTTTCCTCCTTAATTTCTTTCATATTCTCTTTCTTGTTTTATGTCACCATATCTATTTGACTCATATGACTAAATGTGTATATATATATAGGTTGTAATGTTCATAATAAAACATTGGAAAAACATTTTCACAAACCAAATTCTCTCGTGGTATTAAGAGTCTAAGTCGAAAGATAAATGCTATTTTTTTTCCTTCGATTATCACCCACATTTCTGATCTTCTCCCTCCATCATGGCTTCCTCCGACTCTCCTTCTAGCTCTGTCAATCTTCGGAGCGATACATTCACGGTCTTTGACTCCAACAATCCGAGATCGATATTGATTAACATCAATGCTTTGAATGTTTCGAAACTCACAGCCATGAACTACTTGACATCGAATTTTTCAACGCCATGCCTTACTCCAAGGATACAACCTCGAAGATTTCCTCGATTTGGCCAAAATGCGTGTCGCCACTATCATTGCTGAAAATGTCATCTCTCCTAACCCAACCTATAAGCCATGGTTTCGTCAGGACCGTTGTGACAGTCCGGATACCGTAGGAGGGCGGGGAGTGATCATCAGTGCGAGAGGTATGGACAAGGGACGGCTCTTGATCGAGCTTCTGGATAGGAGGTACAAGGATGAATCGAACGCAGCAGAATGAAAGGGATCTAAGGGTTGTGTAGTTATGTGACTACATAATCAAAGATAACTTAAAAGAATTTATTGAGCTACGTATAACTACAAGATGCATCTACCTTTTCGGTTGTCAATCTCGAGAGAACTCCAAATTTAAGGAGGTTTGCCCTGGAGTAGTCTTAGGATGGCTGACCTCCTGGGAAGTACTTTCCGAGATGTGTGCGAATGAGGACAAAATACGCTAAAAGGTCCTGTGTTGGTGTGTGAGGACGACTTTGACATTCTGTAGCAGGGTCTGCATTGTTTTCTCGGCCCTCCTCGGTTCGCTCTCGGGCCCATGTCAAGCTCTCTTAGCATCGGCCATGTAATGCCCTGAGGCCGCTATGGAATGCCAAAGTTGTCCTCACACACCAACATGAGAATTTTTAGCGTGTTTTATCCTTGCACATATTCCGAAAAGTACTTTCTAGGAAGTCACACATACTAAGACTACTCCAAAATGAACATGCTTAACTTTGGAGTTCTCTCGAGATGGGCACCGAAAAGGTGGATGCATCTTGTTACTATGAGTAACTCAATTGATTATTTTATGTTATCATCTTTGACTGTGTGGTCTCATACCTACACAGCCCTCGGATCCCTCTCATTCCATGTACCCCCTATCCAGAAGCTCGATCAAGAGTCGTTCCTTGTCTGTGCATCTCGCACCAGCGCGATCTCCTGTGGTACTCGGGCTAGCACAGGTTCACCAGATTCCGTATGGTTTGTCCTCAAACCACACCGTACTGAGAGAATTCCGGCTCTGATACTATTTGTAATGCCACGAGACTGCTACGGAATGTTAAAGTTATCCTTACACATCAACATGAGACCTTTTAGTGTATTTTGTCCTCACCCGCACACATCTCGGAAAGTATTTTCCACGAGGTCACTCATCCTAAGGCTACTTCAAAGCGAGCACGCTTAACTTTGGAGTTCTCTCGAGATGGGCAACTAAAAAGGTAGATGTATCTTGTTGCTATGAGTAGCTCAATTGATTCTTTTATATTATCTTTGACTGTGCGTTCAATTCATCCATGTACCCCTATCCAGAAGCTCGATCAGGAGCCGCTCTTTGTCTGTGTCTCTCGCACCATCAATCACTCTCTGCCCTTCTATGGTACCCGGGTTGGCACATGCCACCTCTGCTGCCGATGCATGGGTTACTCTTACCTAAACCTATGGTCGATCAAGGCTCAAGCCGTGGTCACATCAAATAACTCAAAGACCAGATGCGGCGTCATACCAAGGGCACCAAAACCGTAAACAACTATATGAACATCTTCAAGATCAAGGCGGCTGAGCTTGCACTTCTCACAAACCCATAGATCATGAGGATCTCATTGATTTAATTCTCGTCGATCTTGGTCATGAGTACAAGTTTATCAAAGACGTTGTACATGCTCGGGACACTCTGATCTCATTTGTCGAGCTACATGAGAAACTGTTGAGTCTTGATGTCGACACTTGTTGCCTTGAATCTCTCGGATTCTTCCATTTCGACTCATGTGACACAACATACCCCTCGGTCCCATTGGCTCCCTTCTCCTGGTTCTAATCCCCGATCTTCGTCAATGGCCCGACCTTCTTATGCTCAGGGTTCTCGTCTAACTCAGTCTCGATCTCAACTGTGGTGCCCACAGTCCCGAGGACACCTCGAAAAATGCTAACTTTGTGGTGTTCAAGGGCATAGTGCCTAAACGTGTTGTCTGCTGCCTCATTTGGCTGACCGCTCTCACACAGACTCCGGTCCGCCTCATACCTCATGTCCTTGGCAACCATCGGCTCACCCTGTGTCTATTTCCTCCTCTCAACCATCGTCGTGGTTGCTCGACTTAGGAGCCTCACATCATATCACTAGCGACCTTGCCAATCTATCTCTACATTCACCATACCAAGGCGAACATGAAGTTATCATTGGCAATGGCTCCAGACTTTTTATAACACATATCGGTTCTTTGAATCTCGCTCTTTTAATCTTTAAAATGTCCTTTGTATTCCTACCATGCATAAAAACCATATTTCCATTCATAAACTTTGTCATTCTAACAATGTTTCGGTGGAATTCTTTTCTCGTTTTTTTCAGGGGAAGGATCCCAACATGGGGTAATGTTTCTAACCAGACCCCTTAACAGAGGTGTGTATGAATGGCCAAATCTCCCCTCCTCGTTTATATCTCCCCTCCTCGTTTATATCCTTAAGCCCTAGGTTCTTGCTCTTTCAAATATCAAGACCTCTCTTTTTGAGTGGCACTCTAGATTAGGTCACCCATCTTGGGATATTTTAAACTCTATTATTTCATGTTTTTCTCTTCCGTTGTTATCTTTGTCAAGTCATCCATTGCCTTGTGATTCTTCCCTTATTAATAAAAGTCATAAGCACCCTTTTTCTGCCTCTATCCTTACCTCATCTCGACCTCTTGAACTTTTTATATTCAAACATATGGACTTCGCCCGTCACCTCTTTTGATGGTTTCAAGTATTACATCATCTTTGTTGATCATTTTACGCGATATGCATGGCTTTATCCTATGTGTCACAAATCTCATGTTTCAACTATTTTTTCCAAAGTTTAAATCTCTTGTTGAAAATCGCTTTCAAACCAAAATAGTTACTCTTTATTCGGATAATGGTGGGAAATATGTTGCACTTCGAGATTTTCTTCCGTCTCATGGTATTTCGCATTTTATGTCTCCTCCCCACACACCCGAGCATAATAGTGTTTCGGAATGTAAACATCGTCATGTTGTTGAAACCGGACATAAACTTTTATCTCGGGCATCCATCCCTTTGGACCTATGGACCTTTGCTTTTCCGACTCCCAACTTCGATCCTTCATGATCATTCCCCTTTTGAGGTTCTCTTGGGTCATCTCCGAACTATACTACGCTACGTACTTTGGTTTCCATGGTTTCGTCCTTACTCTAGTCACAAACTTCAACCTCGTTCGACCCCTTGTGTCTTCGTGGGTTACTCTCTCACCCAAAGCGTTTTCCTTTTTTTATATGTAGCCACCTCTCGTCCATATGTCTCTCGTCATGTTGAGTTTGTCGAGTCGGAGTTTTCTTACTCTCGGCTTCCTTCGGCCTCTCGATCCCCGGTTGACTTTTCTTCATTCTCGTCATTCGTCTTCTCTTGTTCCATGCAGTTCAGATCATTCTTACACACTATCGTCACCCAAGCCGATCTCTTGTGTTGTTCCGTCACCCACAAGGAACTCATATCCGATGCCTACCACTTGCCTTTCACCGTCTTTGCTACCTCTTCAGTTTTCCCCAAACCAGATGCCTCATGACTCTCCCGATCCTATGGTCACCGAATCATCAACCCAACCTTTGCTCATTGACTCACCCGCTTCTATACTCACTGATCCACCATTACCTCTCATTCTCATACAAAACACTCACCCAATGGTTACTCCAAAAACAAAATCTCTAAACATCATCCCAAGCTTAGCGTTGCATCTGCCTTTCACCGGAACCATGATGTGGAACCTACGTATGTTTCACAAGCCCTTAAGGATCTGAGGTGGCGTGATGCTATGGTCGAGGAGTTCAATACCTTGCTTCGCGCAATGGCACATGGACTCTTGTTCCTTCTTGGCCATCGTATAACGCGGTTGGTTGTAAATAAGTTTTCCGTACTAAGCGACTCTCTGATGGTTTTGTTGACAGGTATAAAGGTCATCTTGCGGCCAAGGGTTTCCACCAACGACTCAAGATTGATTATACCGACACATTCAGTCCTATCATCAAGCACGCCATAATCCACATTATATTGAGCATTGCGGTTTCTAAAGGTTAGGTTCTTCGCCAACTTGATGTCAACAATGCTTTTCTTCAAGACACTCTTGACGATGATGTATACATGACTCAACCACTGGGTTTCATCGACAAAGATCGGTCATCCTTCGTTTGCAAGCTTCACAAGGCTCTTTACAACCTCAAACAAGAACCCCGAGCATGGTACAATGAACTCTATCGGTTTCTTCTTGAGTGTGGGTTTGTCAACTCCCTCTCTGATAGCTCATTGTTTATTCTTAACTGTGATAATGTTATAATCTATATTCTTGTGTACATTGAAGATATCATTATCACGGGTAGCAACTCGAATGATGTGCAGGTCTTCATTGATCTACTTGCTCGTTGGTTCTCTATCAAAGGTCTCAGCTCATTATCCTACTTCCTTGGCGTCGTAATCAACCGTACATCAACCGGTGTTCTCCTCACTCAACGAAGGTACATTTTTTACGTTCTAGCACGGAATTTTATGGCAGATGCCAAGAATGTACCAACTCCGCTCTCGTCCATCTCAAGCCTCCGACTCTCTCGTCGTCGATCCTACCGAGTACCGTCAGATTTTGGACAGCTTACAATATTTCCTTTTCACTCGGTCTGACATTGCGTTTTTCATCAACAAGTTATCTCAATACATGCATCGACCGTGCCCAGATCATTGGCAAGCCCTAAAGTGTATTCTACGATATCTGAATGACACTCGATCCCTCAGAGTTTTCATCTCACATTCTTCTCCTCTCTCACTACATGCATTTTTGGATGTCGACTGGGGTGACTTTGATGATTTCTCTTCGACGGAAGTTCACATTGTCTATCTCGGATGCACTTCTGTGTCATGGCCGTCAAGAAACACGCTTTACTGCAAAGTCTTCCACTGAGGTCACGAGTACAAATTGGTTTCCTCAACGGCATTTGGGGTACAATGGTTTATGTCTCTCTTCTTTGAGCTCGATGTCACGGTGTCTCACATGCAGGTTATTTATTGCGATAATGTTAGTGCTACATATCTATCGGCAAGTCCTATTTTTCATTCTCGAGTGAAATATGTTGACATTGATTATCATTACGTTCGGGGTCTCGTTCAAACTCAAAAACTTCGTGTCTCTCATGTTTCATCTGCGGATCAACTTGCCGATACTCTAATCAAACATCTCTCACGCCAACGGTTTGAGCTTCTTCGGTCCAAGATCGATCTCCTATTCGACACCATATTTGCGGGGACATGATAGCATAGTGATATATTATTATTTACCATAATTATTTTCTAATTTTATACTTCAATTTCCTTCTTAATTTCTTTCTTGTTTTATGTCATAGTATCTCTTTGATTCATATGACCAAATGTGTATATATATAGGTTGTAATGTTCATAATAAAACATTGAAAAGATATTTTCACAAAACAAAATTTCTCAACTTCCTAAGATCTTACTGGTGGTAATAGCTATCCTCATTCGCTATAAATATCGACCGCTTACTTTAGCATTAGAAGGAATGTCTGGTTGCTGTGGACTCGATCCACAAACAAATTTCACACGTGGCCCTAGTTATATATAAATGATTATATATAATTATGTAAATATATATACATACATCTTTTCCATATATATGTAAAGACATATACACCTGCATATATAATACATATATATACGCCATAACTTTGATCTATACATAGTATATATAGTTATAATCATATATATGTATATATAGTAAAGCAGGCATTACACCGACCGAAGCCTATAATATGAGTTAATAATGGGCTTTAGTTTGGGCTTGCATGTGCTGATGTCAAGGATAGATATTTCGAATGCCAAAAGAGAGGCGGCTCGGCTCGGTACGGAAGGAAAGCCGCGGTCTCAATTGAATCAGCGTCACCAATATATTGTATGTATATATACTAGGGATGTCAATTAAGTTCGGAGTCCGAAATCCGGTCCGAACCCACCCGAAAATAATAAGAACATGGGCCTAAAAAATATAGGTTTATTAAATTTCGGGTTTTCGGACCTCGGACTAAATGGACTGCGGGCCAGTCGGGCCGGGCCGGTCGGGTATCGGGTCGGGCTTGAGGCCCATTAATTTTTGTTTCTAATCCTTTTTTCTAAACTAAAGTTTCACCTCTCTATAATTATCTTAACTTCTTTTTAACCATATTACATCATATATTAGATAATCTTCTTTTGTATTATTTTTTTTACTAAATCAAATCTAATACTTGATTACATTTTTTGTTTTATATTTTTTTCTCACTCTATAGTAGTTTTGTTTCGTACTAATAGGTTGGATTTTGTTCTTCGATACGCATAAACAAATATATGTGCTATATTTATATATGTGTATCTTTTAACCAAATGACGAAGCTTTATCTTGGTTCCAATTAATATTTTTTAAAGTGATGGAAACTTTTATTTTTTTAACCATATTATATCATATATATATATATATATATCATTTATGTTTTTGAAAGCGTAGAAACTTTTAAACATATATATTTTAAAATCTTTGTTTGTATATGAATATATTGATTCTTTTTCTACATGTTTCAAATTAATTATATCATATAATATCTTTTTTTTATTATGTTTGCTTTTTTAATATTTTATATTATTATTATTATTATCGCAGGAAAAAATATTTTTATTTGATACAAAAACTCGAAACCCGGTCTGAACCCGCCCGAAACCCTATAGGACCGGGCTCTGAACCATCGATCATAGACCCGGAAAATAAATGAGTGGGCCGATCCGATCCGACAAAATCTAGGTTCGAATTGAACCCGGCCCGCCCCGCCTATTTTACACCCCCTAATATATACGCACACGGTACATGTTAGAGGATATTATTGGAGCATTCATTTGTTCCTAGTTTTTGGTTATTTAGAAATGTGTGTTCAAGACTTGGTAATTGTTTCTAGATTTTACAAACTATTTATTTTATGTTAGACTAAGTTTTATTATGTATCATTATTATCATGTACTAGAATGTTCTTAGGAGTAGTATATATATGTGTATTCTTGTAGAATTTGAAATAACAAAAATATTCTTTTTCTTTTTTATATGGTATTAGAGCTAGAAATCGTCTAACCGACGTTTTTTTTTTCCCAAACCCTACCGCCATCTTCCTCGTTCTTCTTCTTACATTCGATCATGGCTGTTGAAAACTCCTCTTCCAACACCTTTGACATTCCGAGCGATACCGTTTTCCCCTATGATTCTAGCAGCACTGCCAATCCTCTTCTCAATATCAATGTCTCCAGCGTGTCTAAGCTCACGGCCATGAACTACATCACGTGGAGCGTGCAAATCCGAGCTCTTCTGCAGGGGTACAACCTCGACTGCTTTCTGGATCCCGCAAACAATCAACCGGCCACACTCTCTGTCGACAATGCGGTCACTGCCAATCCCAAGTATGGTCCTTGGTTCCGCCAAGATCGTCTGGTATTTTCTGCTCTCCTTGGCTCGGTCTCTCCTTCATGTCAGGCACTGATTGCCTCTGCCGCTTCCTCTGGTGATGCTTGTCAAACTCTTGCCACTACGTACGGTCGATCAAGCCGCGGACATCTCAAACAAATTAAGGATCAACTCCGTCGCTTCACCAAAGGCACCAAAAGCATCGATGAATATATGCACTTCTACAAAGTGAAAGCGGATGAGTTTTCTCTTCTCGGCAAGCCCTTGGACCACGAAGATCTACTTGATTTCATCCTTGCTGGTCTTGGCGATGATTTCAAACATGTCAAGGATGTTGTCCACGCTAAGGACTCACCCATGTCCTTCATTGAGCTTCACGAGAAGCTGTTGAATCACGAAGCCGACATCTCTGCCTTACAATCTGTCACTTCAGATTTCCCTGCACCTGTTGCCCAACACAAGCCTCGCTCCCCTTGGCGCGGCAACTCTCGCCCTCCATATGAACCTCGTGGCTCTCGCTCTTCCTCGGGCCGTGGCTATCTCGGTAAATGCCAGCTTTGTGGTACTCAAGGCCACAGCGCTCGCTTTTGCCGCCTTCTCCGATCTCAGCCTGGTATATTGCCTTCTCCGATGTCATTTGATTCTCGCCGGTCTTCCTGGCAACCCAACGCCAACACAGCTGCTCTATCCGGCTCTGCTTCTCAGTCATGGATCTTGGACTCTGGCGCATCCCACCATATCACTGCTGATTTTGACAATCTCTCATTGCACTCTCCTTATCCAGGCACCGACGAAGTTATTGTCGGGGATGGTTCTGGCCTCGCGATCACACACTCGGGTTTCACTCACCTTCTTACCTCTTCTCGACCCATTTCTCTCCATAATGTTTTGCTTGTTCCTGCAATTCATAAAAATCTTGTTTCCATTCATCAACTGTGTCGCTCTAATGATGTCTCTGTTGAATTTTTCTCCCACTCTTTTCAGGTCAATGATCGAACAACGAGGGCAATCCTAGTCCAAGGAACGCTCCGTAACGGCGTGTACGAGTGGCCAACTCTTTCGTCTCCTTCCTTGTCCTCTGTTTCCGCATTTTCCAGTGTCAAATCGACGGTGTGTGCTTGGCATTCCAGGCTTGGTCACCCTTCGGTTGAAATTCTT
>NW_010967136.1:526622-527315 GCF_000463585.1 Tarenaya hassleriana
ACTCTTATTGATAGAGCATGACTCACAATGGAAAGATAGACTCGAAGACGAAGACGAAGGCAAGGAAAGACGACACAAAACTTTATTAAGAATTTCAACCGAAGGGTGACCAAGCCTGGAATGCCAAGCACACACCGTCGATTTGACACTGGAAAATGCGGAAACAGAGGACAAGGAAGGAGACGAAAGAGTTGGCCACTCGTACACGCCGTTACGGAGCGTTCCTTGGACTAGGATTGCCCTCGTTGTTCGATCATTGACCTGAAAAGAGTGGGAGAAAAATTCAACAGAGACATCATTAGAGCGACACAGTTGATGAATGGAAACAAGATTTTTATGAATTGCAGGAACAAGCAAAACATTATGGAGAGAAATGGGTCGAGAAGAGGTAAGAAGGTGAGTGAAACCTGAGTGTGTGATCGCGAGGCCAGAACCATCCCCGACAATAACTTCGTCGGTGCCTGAATAAGGAGAGTGCAACGAGAGATTGTCAAAATCAGCAGTGATATGGTGGGATGCGCCAGAGTCCAAGATCCATGACTGAGAAGCAGAGCCGGATAGAGCAGCTGTGTTGGCGTTGGGTTGCCAGGAAGACCGGCGAGAATCAAATGACATCGGAGAAGGCAATATACCAGGCTGAGATCGGAGAAGGCGGCAAAAGCGAGGGCTGTGGCCTTGAGTACCACAAAGCTG
>NW_010967136.1:527392-542944 GCF_000463585.1 Tarenaya hassleriana
AAGTTTTATTATGTATCATTATTATCATGTACTAGAATGTTCTTAGGAGTAGTATATATATGTGTATTCTTGTAGAATTTGAAATAACAAAAATATTCTTTTTCTTTTTTATATGGTATTAGAGCTAGAAATCGTCTAACCGACGTTTTTTTTTTCCCAAACCCTACCGCCATCTTCCTCGTTCTTCTTCTTACATTCGATCATGGCTGTTGAAAACTCTTCTTCCACCACCTCTGACATTCCGAGCGATACCGTTTTCCCCTATGATTCTAGCAGCACTGCCAATCCTCTTCTCAATATCAATGTCTCCAGCGTGTCTAAGCTCACGGCCATGAACTACATCACGTGGAGCGTGCAAATCCGAGCTCTTCTGCAGGGGTACAACCTCGACTGCTTTCTGGATCCCGCAAACAATCAACCGGCCACACTCTCTGTCGACAATGCGGTCACTGCCAATCCCAAGTATGGTCCTTGGTTCCGCCAAGATCGTCTGGTATTTTCTGCTCTCCTTGGCTCGGTCTCTCCTTCATGTCAGGCACTGATTGCCTCTGCCGCTTCCTCTGGTGATGCTTGTCAAACTCTTGCCACTACGTACGGTCGATCAAGCCGCGGACATCTCAAACAAATTAAGGATCAACTCCGTCGCTTCACCAAAGGCACCAAAAGCATCGATGAATATATGCACTTCTACAAAGTGAAAGCGGATGAGTTTTCTCTTCTCGGCAAGCCCTTGGACCACGAAGATCTACTTGATTTCATCCTTGCTGGTCTTGGCGATGATTTCAAACATGTCAAGGATGTTGTCCACGCTAAGGACTCACCCATGTCCTTCATTGAGCTTCACGAGAAGCTGTTGAATCACGAATTGCACTCTCCTTATCCAGGCACCGACGAAGTTATTGTCGGGGATGGTTCTGGCCTCGCGATCACACACTCGGGTTTCACTCACCTTCTTACCTCTTCTCGACCCATTTCTCTCCATAATGTTTTGCTTGTTCCTGCAATTCATAAAAATCTTGTTTCCATTCATCAACTGTGTCGCTCTAATGATGTCTCTGTTGAATTTTTCTTCCACTCTTTTCAGGTCAAGGATCGAACAACGGGGGCAATCCTAGCCCAAGGAACGCTCCATAACGGCGTGTACGAGTGGCCAACTCTTTCGTCTCCTTCCTTGTCCTCTGTTTCCGCATTTTCCAGTGTCAAATCGACGGTGTGTGCTTGGCATTCCAGGCTTGGTCACCCTTCGCTTGAAATTCTAAATAAAGTTTTGTGTCGTCTTTCCTTGCCTTCGTCTTCGTCTTCGAGTCTATCTTTCCATTGTGAGTCATGCTCTATCAATAAGAGTTATAAATTACCATTTTTCTCTTCCTCTGTTCAGTCTTCCCGTCCTCTTGAAGTCGTTTTCTCGGATGTGTGGATGTCTCCTATTGAATCTTTCGACGGGTATAGATATTATGTTGTCTTCGTTGATCATTTCACCCGCTACACCTGGCTCTATCCCCTAAAACGTAAATCTCATGTTTCTGATATCTTTGTCAGATTCAAGTCCCTTGTTGAGACCCGGTTTCAGTCCAAACTTATGTCTCTTTATTCTGATAACGGCGGAGAATATGTTGCTCTTAAGAACTATCTCTCTGTCAATGGAATCTCTCATTATACAACACCTCCTCATACTCCGGAACACAATGGCATTTCCGAACGGAAACATCGCCATATCGTGGAAACCGGACTCACGCTCTTAACTCACTCATCAATCCCTTCTACATATTGGACTCTTGCATTTTCGGCTGCCGTGTACCTTATCAATCGGCTGCCAACTTCTGTCCTCTCATTTCGTTCTCCCTTTGAGGCCATATATAACGTTTCCCCGAACTACTCTAAACTACGTGTTTTCGGTTGTCTCTGCTTTCCTTGGCTCCGTCCTTACTCATCTCATAAACTTCAGTCTCGGTCCTCTCCTTGCGTTTTTGTCGGCTACTCTCTTTCACAGAGTGCATTTCTTTGTCTCCATGTTTCTTCCTCACGCATTTTTGTCTCTCGTCATGTTACATTTGTCGAGTCAGAATTTCCGTTTCCTCGTTTGTTCTCTGAGTCTTCTGGTTCTGATTCATCTCCTCTTGCGTCCTCCCATGTTATGTCGTCCTCTTCTCTCATTCCGTGTTGGCCCACTCCTATCTGCCGTCACAAGCACCTGCCCCTGTTGTTTCTCCGACCAATCCTACCCAACCTTTATCCTCGACTCAACCGTCAAACTTCTCCTCTGCTTCACCTCCTGATATACCGTCCCAAGAACCTTCTCCTCTACCTATTGTTAACCAACCATCTCTTCCTTCTTCTTCAACTCTCACTAACCTTCACCCGATGACAACAAGATCCAAAAACCAGATTTTTAAACCAAACCAAAAAGTCTCCCTCTCAACCTCTCTTTCTTCTTCCCTCGAAACTGAACCCACTTGTGTATCGCAGGCTATGAAAGATCCTCGATGGCGCTCCGCCATGTCTGAAGAGTTCAACGCACTGGTCTGGAATGGAACATCGAGCCTCGTTCCTCCTGATCCGGCCTATAATGTTGTGGGATGTAAGTGGGTATTTCGCACTAAACGAAATTCTGATGGCTCTATTGGCAGGTTCAAAGCTCGGTTGGTCACTAAAGGTTTTCATCAACGTCCTGGTGTTGACTTCACTGAGACTTTCAGTCCCGTGGTTAAGCATGCCACCATCCGAGTCATTCTCAGCATCGCTGTCTCCCGTGGCTGGCCTTTACGTCAACCCGACGTTAATAATGCTTTCCTTCAAGGTACTCTCCATGATGATGTGTTCATGGTACAGCCGGCTGGGTTTATTGATCGTGATCGTCCCTCGTTTGTCTGTAAACTTCACAAGGCACTATATGGGCTCAAACAGGCTCCTCGGGCCTGGTTTCACGAACTCCGTCAATTCTTGCTTCATTCGGGTTTCATCAGCTCTCTCTCAGACTCATAGTTGTTCATTCTCCGTCAAGGCAGCACCATCATATATCTTCTCGTCTATGTCGACGATATCATTGTTACCGGGAATGATGCAGTGGTTGTCCAGTCCTTTATTGCTCATCTTGCAGCTCGGTTTTCTCTCAAAGACCTCGGTGATCTCTCGTACTTCCTTGGTGTCGAGGTCACTCGCACAGCCCATGGTCTCCATCTTACTCAACGCCGCTACACATCAGATGTTTTATCCCGTCATAATATGGATGCTGCGAAACCCGTTCCGACGCCCTTAGCTTCAACCACTGTACTCTCCAGCAAATCTGGCTCTCCTTTAGCTGATCCGTCTGCATATCGGTAAATCCTCGGCAGCTTGCAATATCTTCTCTTCACACGTCCGGATATCGCATATGTCGTTAATAAACTCTCTCAGTATATGCACTCTCCTACCTCGGAACATTGGCAGGCAGTTAAACTGATACTTCGGTATGTTGGTGGCACTCGGAACATGGGTCTCTTCTTCTCATGTTCGAATTCCACAACTCTTCATGCCTTCTCTGATGCCGATTGGGGCGGAGATCGTGATGATTTCGGATCCACCGGTGCCAACATTGTTTACTTGGGCCGTCATCTTGTTTCTTGGTCCTCCAAAAAGCAGCGTTTTGCAGCGAAATCCTCCACGGAAGCTGAGTACAAGTCCGTCTCGACCACTGCCTCTGAAGTCCAATGGATTGCCTCGCTGCTATCTGAACTTGGATTTCCTTCGCCAACTTGCCCTGTTATCTACTGCGATAATGTGGGTGCTACTTACCTTTCGGCCAATCCGGTCTTTCATTCAAGAATGAAACACGTCGCCATTGACTAACATTTTATTCGTGGTCTCGTCCAAGCTGAGAAACTTCGCGTCGTTCATGTATCTTTGGATGATCAACTCGCCGACGCTCTGACCAAAGCTCTACCGAAGACTCGGTTTGAACTGCTTCGTACCAAGATCGGTCTCTCTCTCGTGCCCGATCTTGCGGGGGCATGTTAGAGGATATTATTGGAGCATTCATTTGTTCCTAGTTTTTGGTTATTTAGAAATGTGTGTTCAAGACTTGGTAATTGTTTCTAGATTTTACAAACTATTTATTTTATGTTAGACTAAGTTTTATTATGTATCATTATTATCATGTACTAGAATGTTCTTAGGAGTAGTATATATATGTGTATTCTTGTAGAATTTGAAATAACAAAAATATTCTTTTTCTTTCTTATAGTACATGTTTATATATATATATATATATATATATCTCAATCTCGCATTTTATTAAATCCTGATCTAACACATTTTTATATAAAATTGCGTTATAATGACATTTAACATCGATTCCCTAAGAGATTTAACTTTTTTACTCGTAAATTCATTAAAATTGATCATTATTTAATTTATACGAAGTTGGATTGAAAAGATTGAATTGGATTGAAAATCTAATTTTCGTATATAAGAAAAATAAAAATACGATAAAATGAGAATAACGAAAATTCGTGAAAACTTTTTTTTCCCACGTCTCACGCCTCCAATTACCAATTTTTGTTTTTTCTTTATATTCTCTTCCCAAAAATTGTAACGGCTCCTCTCTCCTCTTCCATTATTAAGGTTTATTTTTTATTTATTTTTTTAATTTCATTGGGCCTGGGCTGCATATAGCTATATACCCAAAATTATTAATATATGTCTATATATTCTTTTATTATATACACCCACGCTCACATTAATGTTACTAACATCATAGATATATTATTATTATTATTATTATTATTATTATTATTATTATAAAAATCGAAACCAAACTGAAAAAAAAATAACTGATAATTTCTTTTAAAAAATGAATTTTTATCGGAAGTGAACCGAACTAAACCGAAATTTATATAAAAACCGAATAATTATAGTTTTTCTATAATCGAATCGAATCCGAACCGAAATCTGAAACGGTCATCCTAGTTAGGAGGGACCAGAACGGCCCTGATCCATACAACTAGTTTTCATTAATCAATCCGTTGGTATGTTTAACTCTTTTAATGATTTTATAAAACTAACACTAAAATTGATGATTTTTCGGCATTATATAGCTCTTGCATATTAACATGATTAAGATATGATATCCTAGAATCGTATCAAGTTAGTTTGCCTTCCGAAAAGATGCGTACGATAATTTTATTCACCAAACAATCAAATATTAGAGAGACGTAAATATAAAATAAAATGTTTCCCAGCCAGAAAAACCCATTGTGCGTTACATTTATCCGACGAGAGACAGAGGAGAACGCAGACGAGTAACCAACTCAGTAGACCAAACCAACCGCCATAGCCGCGACTGCGATTGCGGCTGAGGCCAGGCGCGGGAGGAAACCTGCGGTCGCGAGAGCCGCGGCGCCTGCGTCAGGAGACGACGGCGACGGAGACGGCGACGAAGATGACGGCGACGGAGACGGCGCCGGACCGCCGTGGTGGTGGTGGTGATGATCATGATCATGCCCCTCGTGAGCCAAGACCGCCGACACGATCAGGCAAGCCACCGCAATTCGGACAAACGCCATCTTCATCGTCGTAGCAGAAGCGGTTGAAACGCAAGCGCAGAGTTTTCTCTCCGACCAAGCCGATGAACGAGAAGAGATGTTCCAAGGTGTATTTGATTTGTGAGATGGGGGTTCTGAAAAACTTCTGGTTTATATAGACGACCAATTAATGAAAATATGACTATGTGTGTATATATATATATATATATATATATATATATATATACACTACGATTCTTTTCTGTATTTGGGCAACTTATTATTAAATTTGAGTTCTGGCCTTTTAAGCAGAAAATGGTTGTGGCACACAAAAAAAAAGAAAATAATCGTAAGGATGCAGATAATTTAGGATATAAAAAACAAAAAATGTCAAAAGAATGCGCAATTAGAAAGCCATGACAGAGAAATAATGTTAATGGTGACTAAATTGGACTCACCAGAGGAATCTTTTATATAAATTTTAAATTATTATTTTCTTTCCTTTCTATAGAATTTTCTTTAGGTGGAAAATAGAATTTGAATGACTCCAAATAAATCCCCCCAACGCCCAACAAGAAGTAATTTAATTTAAATTGTGCGATCCTTCATATTGTATTTAACTAATTTTTCTCTTGCACGCATTCCATGTCAATGAAAATCGCAGTTTTTTTTTAAATTTCTTTTTATTCAAATTGGATTTTAGAAATTAGAATTTGTAAATAAGAAAAAAGTATTGGTGGTGGTGTAGGCAAATTATAAAATAGTGTGTGTGTGTATGATTCCATATACGTGTATGTATGATAGAAAAGAGATAAACACAAATATATAAGTAAAGTTATATAGATTTACAAATTATAAGATCCCATACCATTTATTAGAACGACATTTTTAAACTAAAATTGATAACATATATAAGGTGACATCAGCAATCCGTTAATACGTGGATTTCCGATCGCCTGAAATTGTGGTCAACCGGTCAAAGGTTTATTAGAGCAATAATTTGCAAGTTCGAGATTTTATTCAGTGACAAATTACAAGTTCGGGGATTGAATGATAGTTTTTCAAGTTCAAGGTTTATTTGTATATATTTTTGCAAGTTGGAGGTTTTTTAGGAGTTTTACCCTTATTATTATTATTATTATTATTATTATTATTATTATTATTATTATTATTATTATTATTATTATTATTATTATTATGTTGTCACGTCTACTCTCATTGCACTGGCCTAGGTTTTGAAATTTTAATTTGTTTAAATTTAAATGGGTTGGTGAAAAATAACACAAATACAAAAAACAATTAATTTTTTTGTTAAGAAAAATAGAGATTGCCATCCTCAAAATTGCGAAATATTTGTTGTGTCCCCTCTCGGGACGGATATATAAATATATATTCTATTTCGAATTTCTTTAATTTAATGCTAAAAAATCACATCTAATAAATTTTTAATTGAATTTTCTTTTTTTCTCCTCAAATTGCCCGTCCCTTTATAAATTCTAATATCCAGCTAATGGGCATTTAATTTTCCATCTACAAAGAAGAAGATCGAAGATATCCTTTTAGGGGCCCACAAACCCGTTTCCGCTCTAACTTCATCTTTCACTCCCTCTTTCTCCCACATCAAACGCTGCGTTTTGTGATCCCTAAAATTCTCCAAAACCCAATTCCTAAGACCCGAATCTCTCACCTCGCAGAACCTCTCGGCCCAATCGGGTGGCTCATCGGGTCGGATCCCCAGCCCGGGTGCCCGATCCTTCGACCCGACATTCTCTCCTTTTCGCCAATCCGTCACGTAAGTCGCCACCCTCTGGCGAAACTTATCCTTGAAAACCTCCCACACCTGGTACTTGTAGTGGTTAATTACCATCGTACCCCTGCCCACCTCGGCAGACGTCACGCCATCGCGGAGGTGGAAATGGTGTACCACGTTTATCAGCGTCGCGTTCAGCGTTTCCGGTCGCACTATGCTCTTATGCCTCTCCGGCGACGCCATCCGACATGTGTACCCGACCGTGACTCCGTCTCGAGGCCGGTCTCTCAGACCAGACGGTCCGAAGCTGTGACACGATGTCCGGAGCTCTCCGATGTGGCCGGAGGCCGGGTAGCGTCTGATGATGTCCGGTAATGTTAACCTCGATGGTAAATAGAAGAATTCGTCCACGTCGATGAACGCGACCCAATCGCAAACACTGCGTGCCCGGATCGCGCAATGGGCGAATCCAGCTTCCTGGGTCTTGATCCACGGCCATAGATGTCTGGAGATGTTGTAGCCGAGCTTGTCGAGGCTCTCGATCTCGGCGGGTAGGGCGTCGTCGCTGTTGTTGTCGTAGATGAACCATCGTTGAACGCCGATTCGGGAATGGTACATCACCCACTCTCTCAAAAACGCGGCCGAGTTTCGCGTCATTGTGCAAACGCACATCTCGAAGGGTCGTTTTCGGGTCGGGTTCTTGACCCGAACCGGGTGGGCTGATGAGGGAAGCATCCCACCACGCCTGCCTTTGACTCTGACCGAGACTTTGACCTGACTGTGGGCCGATCTTGGGCCGTCCACTACGCTGAGGGGCGTTCTACACCGTACGATCTCCTGGGCCGCCGAGATGACCTCCGATCTCAGCAAGCAATTGGGCTTCGTGAAATCCCAGCCGTACACGCACTCGTACCTCGACATGTCAGCAACTTTACTTTGCCGTAGATTAAGCCCCTTGGCGAAGACCACCGTAGAGTTGTCGTAGTCGATCACGGCGTCGTATGCCAGCCAGTTCCACCGGTGGGTGGGCCCGGGCGGGAGGTGAACGTCTCTCAGGAGGACGAGCGATATGGAGGTGCCACGTGGCATGATTGGGCACCG
Source organism: Tarenaya hassleriana (assembly GCF_000463585.1). Taxonomy (NCBI): domain Eukaryota; kingdom Viridiplantae; phylum Streptophyta; class Magnoliopsida; order Brassicales; family Cleomaceae; genus Tarenaya; species Tarenaya hassleriana. The sequence goes on from NW_010967136.1 coordinate 535,742, forward strand.
GACGATCTGGCCACCGAGATCGTCGTTGTCCACGGCGGAGGGAGGCTTCTTCAGCTGGAAGGAATCGTTGGCGGAGGAAAAAACGCAGATGATGTCCTCTTTGGTAAATAACCGAGCAGACTGAGGGTATTTTAGGAAAACCAACGTTTGGTCGGGAAATTTAACCGCTTCACGGATTGTGATCGCCGTCGACCACGAGCTAGCATTGCCGGAAAGAGCCATCGTCGCCGGCGAACTCAATCTCGTCCGTACGACGGGGTGGAACTTCCCTGCTTAACAGATAAATTAAAAAAAAACATTAATTAACAACTAAAGTTCCGAACTTTTTCCTCGAAAAACCGTCGTGGTTTAAGGAAAAAAAATATGGTTATGGTGTCACCTCTGAAGACGAAAGAACCAGACAAGAGAACGAAGGAGAAGATGAACAAGACGAAGCACACGAAGAAACTGTTCCGTGGAATAACGCCCATGCCGTCGCCGCCGTCGCTGCCTCTGAGTTTCCGACGGATCTTCGTCTTCAGCGCCGCCATTTCCGCCGCCGGCGCTGTCGTTATGATGGGAGGAGAAGAAACCCGGAAGCGGTTTCCCGGGGAGGTGATTACCTTACCTCGATAATTAGAAGACGTAGGCGTCTACACTTTTTTCCTTTTAATTATACTTTTTTGTTTTAAAATGTTTATTTTTAATTATATATTTTTTTAATTTCTTTTTGTGGTATCTCCATCAAATTTACCATTTCCGTTGAAAGGGAAAGACATTAGGGTTTTGCCTTGTTTGTTTCGTCACTCGGCCTTCTTCTTGGGTGCTAAAAACCTCTCGAGGAAAAATACTTGAATTTGCCTTTCTTCTGTATATGTTACATATATATACGTACACACACACAACTATATACTGTAGATGTATATCTCTCTCTTTTTTTACAAAAAATCTAAAGCTAAATATGCTTTTATATTATATATTGAGAGAAAACTAGAACAGTTTTTTATTTGTGTATATATATATATATATATTGGTAATATTCGGTCCAATGGGGTTTGAACTATATATATATATATATATATATATATATATATTCTGTATTCAGAAAACTTAACCATATATATCCAAATATGTATGAATAAATATGGTATTTTTAAACCGACAAATATTTCCTATTGAGTTATGTTGAACGAGATATATACATACATATATATATATATATAGTTTATTACCATTTAAACAAAAAGGTCGGAATAGGAATTTACAGATCATTTTTTGTTTAGTTTTACAGATCATTATATATTACACACGCATACACACATATATATATATATACACACACACATGACACAGGACTCACTGACATTAATAGTACCAGATACAATGCATGTCAATAGTATTGGATGTGGAAATGCCAAACAATTTTAAACCGTGTTACTAAAAATTAGTAAACTACTCATTTATTATGGGGTCTTCTTTGGATTAATCAAAATACCAATATACCATTTTCTTAAAATGAAATGCCCAAAACATTTGATAAAATTATCTGTCAAAAGAATATATATATATATATATATATGGAAAAAAAACCGAGTAAATATAACTGATTCAAGTACCGTACCCATCTACTTCCGTCGTCCCAATTATTTAGTGTTGTTTCACATTTTTTTTTAAATAAAGATGTTAGCTTAATCTCAAAGGCACAATCTGAATTTTGTCCGCAAAATAACGCTATAACTCTAAAAAAATCTTAAACTTAAAAAATATGATTAATTAAAATATCAATTATAGGTAAGTTCAAATAAACTTTCAATCTTTGAACAATTTTTAAAAAAATTATTACAAAGTATCTATTGAAAACCTCAAAAATAAAAATAAAACTTTTATAAAAAATATCTAAAAGTAATAAATTTTAATAATTTATATATTTTTAATACAATGTAAAATAGAAATTTTAGAAAAAAAAATCTATAAATATGAAATTATTGAATTTGTAGAAAGTTTTATTTTATGAATATATTTCAAAAGTTAGTACATTTTAATTTCCAATCATAATTGCTATTATTTTATTATTTAAATTTTATTTATATATAGATAATTATATATAATTTTATAATATTAATATTTATTTTTAATCTAATAAAATTATTTTGTTTTTATATGTTTTTATAATTTTCTACTTTATTTAAATTTTTTGATTAATTTGGATTAGATGGATGTATTTAAAAAAAAATACATTCTTTTTTGGATGTTTTTTAAAAATTTTAAGTTTATAGAAATTTATGGATCATTGGTAATTTTAATTATCATCTTAAAAATATAAGGATTTTTTAGTTTTTCCTTAAAATAAAAATTAATTTTCAAAACAGAACTGATAAGTTAACTATTGATTTAGATATTCACCGTATTTAAAAAATTATAAAAATATCTCAGACCCGTTGCGTTACGCGTATGTATAATACATACACATCCAATTGTATTTTACAAAAAAAAAATCTTGAAATGAAAAGAAATGGCAAAACAAAAAGAAATATGCCCAACCTGGGAACTAATTTTAGTGAGAAAAAAAATGAATTACTTTAATTTATCGACAAAACGAAGCCCACGCGCCCTCATGCGTGAAATATACACGCTTCTTGTGCGCGTGGGACTTCAATGGATCGAATGAGGCCCAACATTTACGAAGACTAGGCCCATACTTTATGGGTCTACAAATCTGAAAGAGTATTACAATTACATGTTATCCCATAAAAAAAGGCCCATTATCGTTGCAGACCTTTTATTGTGTGTATATATAAATATAATATATTTATCCAGTTGCTGATTTTATTTTAAAAATTAAAATTATAATTACTGACATTTATTAGAATTTGTTATGTACATTGAATTTTTATTTTCACCAAGTAATTATCTTTCTTATGACTATTATAACTATATCAAAATTCCTTGTTATATTCATTGGGTCATATACTATTTCCGAAATAATATTATTTTTTAGGAACAATAGCAAAAAAAAACATGAACTTTGTATATCTGTCAAATAAAAATACAAACTTTCATGTTGGTAATAAAATATACTAACTTTTATATTTTTAGTGAAAACCTCCACGAATACTAACGACGTCAAAAAAAAAAGAATAGAACCATCAATATGTCATGTACAGTTGTATATAAATATCATATCATTTGTTTAATAAAACTATGTCATTAATTATATTTAGTGAATTTATTATTAACCTTGTTTAGTGACTTTATTTTTTGATATTCAAAACAGAATATATATGATTAGTGAATTTATTATAAACTTTATTTAGTGATTTTGTTTTTTGATATTCAAAACATAATATATTTGTATTTCAAAGGTTCCACTTTCTATATATATTATATTTTGAACATAAAAAATAAAATCACTAAATAAGGTTAATAATAAATTTATTAAATATAATTAATGATATAATTTTATTAAACAAAATGATAGGATATTTATATACAATTATGATGTGTTAATATTTTCGTTAATTTTTTAACGTTGTTATTGTTCGTAGAATTTTACGCTAAAAATATAAAAATTGGTATATTTTATTACCAAAATAAAAATTTGTGTATTTATTTGTCAAATACTTTTTTTTTGGTAATTGTCCCTATTTTTTAATATCTAATATTTTTTGTTCCAAAAATAAGTCGAACATTAATATATGCGGCCCATAATGAGCCCATTGAACAACAGCCCAGATGAGGAATTACTCAAACAAGCCCATGAACTCATAGTGTTCGACCAAATCTCCCACTGAGTTCTCAGATTCATTTATGAGGCTGTGGATTTGACGAAGCAATCGTCCTTTGTACTATTTGCCAATCTACGTTCTTGACGTTTACACGAAATGAGTTCGCTTCTCTTTCAAATTCTCCACCGAGCAGAGACCCTATTTCCATATGAGAACCTCTCTCCTGCTGATTCCGATCCGAACACACCATTTCCCCTTCAATACGGTTTTTTCTTGGGACGATCATGGCGGGTTATCCGCTTCAGCTCTCGGGTTCCGCTTCTTAACCCTCTGCAATGGACAAAAAACCCGGATACGAGAATCATACCGATCTTCTTGGTTAAGCAAGCGGTTTATAACGGCGTACCTCTGGTACAAGTAGACGAAGCTGTAAAAGAGTGGAAGCAACATCAAAGTGATGATGGAGGCAGCTATGTAGAATACACTCTTCTTCTGCAGACAGATCACAAAGAAGAATAATTTCTCCAAGTAAGAACCTTTCATATATGAACATAAAGAACCACAGAGAGAGAGAGAGAGAGAGAGAGAGAGAGAGATGTCTTTCACTACAGCTATGGTCTATGGATTACTTCACGGGCGAGGCAGATTGAAGAGACGTCTAAATGAAAGAAATTGCTTACCTTGATCTTTCTAGATAAAGGCTTTGATCCTCCTGTGCATGCGTGTGCGTCGCAGAATTGGCGCAAAAAGAATTCTACAGTTTAAAAAAAAGAAGATTCTTTATCGATCAATACATGTAAATACTCGTAAAAAAATTTGCGGAAAGTTTCTACCGTGAAGACGGCTGGCTGAAGGACCCTTATTAACAGGGAAACAACTATCTGCCAAACTCTGCGATCAAATCATTGTCCAGAGAATTGGTATGAAATGGTCAGATAAGTGATGGAACGGAATCAGTGAAAATATATAAGAACATAACGGAAATTTGTTGTTCCCGAGATCAACCACATTGAATCATCGAGATTAAGAAGCAACATGATCGCATGCATGGTTGAATTCATGGTAAATCTGATGATCGATGAAATTATGGTAACTGTTAAGGAGAAAATTTTCTGAGACCAAAGAAGTGTTTCAAAAAATGCTTTCATATACCGTTTTCTAGTTCTACGAGCTCCGATTTGGACTAAACTATACTCCGATAACCGAAACCCATTTCAGTAATTCTAAATTTTGAAATGAACTAATAACAAAACTTACTTTCGAATAAGTAGCTATTTAAAACCTCACCTCACACAAGTGCCGATTTCTTGCAGCAGCTGCAGGATTGCACTTGGATTTCGGTTTTTTGGCATCTATCATGAGATCGCAATGCAATGCTCCGCAAAGATCTGCAAGGCATCTGCCATGGCTCTAGATTCAAGGTATATGTACAAGAAAATGCAAGTTTCAGATAGATATACCCCGACAAAAAATACACCATTTATGACTTGGAACGATATGATTAGACATGGAAACACATCACATGAATATTTAAGAAAAAACCGAGGAGATTTTAAGCCGTAACAAGATATGTACTTCAGCAAATGAAACATACCCGATTCAGCAAATGGTGGTGCCGATTATCAAAATGCTTATCGAGGAACTTCTCCTCGTAGAAAGTCTTTTGACAGTAGCCGCATTGCCATTCATTTATATCCACGTGCATCTTGTGTTCTTCCTGCTCTCTGTAAATGTCATTGTCTCGATGAAGTCTACAACTAGTCGGTAGTTGATACCGATCCTTCTCCACAAAGGGCATCAAATACTGTCAACCGAAAAGATCCCAAACCCTAAATTAGAACACTTTTGATTTCTAAAATTCTACCCAAAGCAATACAAACAAAGGATTGTATCTATCAAATACCTCTTGAACTATTTTCCAAGCAGCTCTACTGCGTTCTCTTGAGCAATGCATTGCAGGAAAGCTGTCTTCTTTCTGTTTTGGCGCCCTGAATTATCTATCCAATCATCAGAAACGGACAGTGATTCATGAAACTAATGTTACAACTTTCGACTTTCAAATTTTCATCACAATTATGGCAACAGAGAAGTTGAATTCAGCAGCTAAAAGGTTGTGTAATACCTCCCATCTCCAGGATTTTTATAACCCTGCAGAGAAACACCATGAACTTTCAATGAAAATCGAGCAAAACAGAGAAAATCAAAATGATGCACCCTTTTTTTTCCTGTAGTTTCGGACAAATCCGAAGAATTGCGACCGGAAAACCCTAAACCCAGATCAAACCCTAACATGAAAAATAGAGATCTCACAAGAATTCGAAAACAGAATACCTCGAAGTTATGTTGAAGTGGTGAATTGGGCACTGAGAATCCCCAAAGCTGAGATGAAATCAGGAACCAGAAAATCAAACGAGACACCCATTTCATATCCGATCCTGCCATTTCAATCCCACCCAAAAAAAGGAAAAGCAAATTATAGAAAAACGATTTTCACTTTCCGTGGAAGATCACCACATCGATTCATTTCATTCATGCTCACGAAATTTTCGAACTTTAAAAAAAAAAAAAAACTGTCTGGCCTATGGGACATGCCACAGAATGGAACTGTTATTGGGGAAAAGGTTTTTCTTTTTTGTATTCGCAACAAATGGGTGTTAGATAAAAAAAAATATACTCAATGTAATATTTTGATTTCAATTTATATCATTTTCTAAAAATCAAAATTATATGTATTAATGTGATCACCAAATTTATAATAATTTTATCAAATAGTTAATATAAATTAATGTGATCACCATAAATTTAATTTAATATTATAATTAATATGATCATGACCAAATTGTAATTCTGGTTAAAATCAAGATAATATATTTTTGATAATGGCCCAACAAATGATATAACTGTTTAATCGATTAAAAATTAATCGAGTAGTTTATGTTTAAGGAAAACATATATATGTAGACTATAATGTTACGTTAGTTTTGGGTGAAAAAAAGGCAAATAGTCGGTTCTAATTGTAATAGAATGATAAGTCAAACAAACACTTTCAATTAAATCTAAATAAATCTCCATTTTTACAAAATCATCCAAACGGAACTTAAAAATTTTAAAATATTAAAAGACTTCAATAATTTATGTATCCAAATCCAAATAAACAACATCCAAAAAAAACTCGATTTTTAAAATACCCAAAAATCCTGTAATTTTGTATTAATTTATCGATTCTCAATTCGAGTTAAAATCTGTTTATAAAACTAAAATCACAAAAAATTGTTATTAGTAATATATTTAAAATCTTTTTTAATCAAAATCCAAATAAATCTCTAAAAGTCCATGCAAACCCTACTTTTTTTAAAAAACATTAAAAATATATTCAATATTTTTTTTAACTCAATTTTAAATATATTTATAATATTACTTTAATTAATATTCAAAATTTATTTTTAAAATTATGATTGAAAATGATAGAAGCTTTTTTTTTGGGGGGGGGGGGGAAAAA
>NW_010967136.1:543113-593021 GCF_000463585.1 Tarenaya hassleriana
GTACAGGTTTGCTCACTTTGATGTTCATTTCTAGTTTTGGCATCTCTCCCTTAGGTTCATTTCAAGTTACACCTAATTTAGGAAAGGGGGGGGGAAAAAGATTGAAACTTTTTTATTTTACAATTAAGGAAGAAAGATGGTGGCTTTATAGGATGGGGTTGCATTGAATTGGATTATGTCTCTGCATCTACAAGTATGTATGGTAAGATTATAAGTTATATCGGAAGTTACAGACATTACTTGCAATCCAAAGCTGTCTGTCTGGTCGGTCGTACAAAATACTCAGGCAAAAGTCCCCAATGTTGATACCTCAACCAATCCATATTATAGAAATATTTTTAGACTCCAAAATTAAAATTATACCAAAAAACTTTTTTTTTGTGTGTGTCTGCACTCAATATATTTATATAATGATTTTTTTAAAACAATTTATGATTAAAAAAAATATATTCTACCTTTTGCATTGATATATTCTTTTTTCAATTGTAAATTATTTCAGTCCAGTAAAATTCTAACATTGGATATGATATAGACTGCCCTAATCTATAATTTTTTTTCCAACAGCCTCCTATTTTAGTATCAAGATAACTTGAAACCAATAAATATGATATTGGAGTGTATAATTACAGCAAAAAATTTCTACATATTCTTTTGCAAAAAAAAAAATATATTAATTTTTTGGTTAAAACCCATAAAAATTCTTAAATTTATAAAATGGTAGAAAATAAATTCCTAAATTTTTTCTTTAATAAAATTATTCTCAAACTTGCAAGATATATCATTATATTTTTCAAATTTGTAAAATATATCATTATAATTTTCAAATTAATTTTTTGGATCGTTGAAGTTTTTTTTAAAACCAATTAACAAATTTAGTAATTATAATAATATATTTTATAAATTTTAAAATAAATTATCTGTTAAAAAGTTTAGAAATTTATTTTTCCATATTTTACAAATTCAGAAATTTCTTATTTTTTTTTAATTTCCAAAAATAGATTTGTAAACTGATCGAATTCGGTTGAGGATACCAAAAAACTCCCCCTTTGCTTCGATTCTCAACCACTTCATTTCGGGACCAAAGCAGAAATCATTTTTCTTGTTGGATTTTTCCAATCTCATCCTCAAAAATTCCGAGCCTTTTCTCAATTTTCGTTTGCTCCCATTATATATTTTTTCTGGGTTTGATTCGATCTCCTTGTGTGGGACCCTGATCCGAAGAAGATTCCGCGGATTTTCCCCTGACGTGTTTGGCTCGAAAGAAAATCCCAGTTCTTTTCAACCGCAGGGAAAATAGGAAAAAAAGAAAAAGCATATTTTTGAATTTCGAATTCTAGCCGTTTGGCTGAGGAGAAAGAGAGAGATCCAGACAAAATTTCTGGAGCTGGGAGAAAGCTCGAAATCTCCCCCCATCGAGAGGCTCTTGCCGGAGGAAAGCTTCGATCTGAATCAATGGGTGAATCTGCCTGTTTGGTTCATTCGTTTTCTTACACGGCGTCTATTTCCCGTGAATCCCATGAGGTTTGTTCATGTGATGTTGTTAATGCTTCAAGCTTTTATTATGTCCGAATCTTTTGACGTTTGTTGAATTTTCCGGGAAAATTTTTATGGATTCCGAGCTGGAGAAGTTTTGGGTCGATGTCTCGAAGAAAACTCATTACCTTTGGGATCAGTGTGCATAGCTCGCAGACGGGTTTCCCAAAAAATCTTTGATTCTGTGTTGTAGTTTCTATCTTAGCCTCGATTTTCCCGGAAACCAAACAGAAAACTCGACAAGACTTTATATCAAAGCGAGAACAGATTAGTTGCAGACTAGGCTGGTGAATCCATAGCCGAGTTCTTATGAATCCTTCCTCGCGATTTCCCCTAGAATAAGTTTTCTTCGTTGGTTCACCACAAGGTTGCCGAATCTGGTCGATTTCTAGCTGATGATTTGATTATCAAAGCTGGATTCAACCAGAAAATGACTCTGTTTCTTCATACCCTCGATTTTCCCGGGAACCAAACAGAAAATCCACAAGGCTTATCAGAAATAGAGATCGGATTAGTTGCAGGCAATAGAACAGAGATCCTGGTGAAACCCTTGGCGTGTTCTTATGGATCCTTCCTTGCAATTTTCCCCCAAAAAACAAGATTTCTCCTTCTGATTCAATCGAAATTTGCTAAATTTGGCTTGAGTTTCTAGTAAAGGATTTGATCCTCAGTCAGTTTTGGTAATAAAGACTATCTTTTTTTCGTGGTTGGCTTGCAGGAAAACCCGCTCCATGCGCTTAGCCAGTCAATCTCCTTTGGCAGATTCATGACAGAGTCTCTCGAATGGGGAAAATGGTCGAGTTTCTCCCACAAGAAGTACGTCGAAGAAGCCGAGAAATTCTCCCGTCCTGGTTCGGTTGCCCAGAAAAAAGCCTTCTTCGAGGCTCACTACAAGAGAAAAGCCGAGGCCAAGAAAGGTGCTGCCGTTGCTGCCGATGAAACGCCTGAACAACCTTTGGCAGATTCTGCAGTTTCGCCAAATCCTTCAGAATCTGACCCTCTTCAAAATCAAGAGGTTAAGGAATGTGCTAGTGAAATCGGAACGGTCACGGGGAGTGATGGGTCAGGTTTGAATGTCGAGAAAAACGAATCCGGGAGGAAAAGCCTTCAGATTGATGCTGAGGTTTCAGAAAAAGTTCCTGATGTGGAGAATTCGATCTGTAAACCTGTCGTTGCAGATGATAACAAGGGTTTGGATGATGTTATGGTGCCTTCTGTGGAGAATTCCCGGAAGGAAAACAGCTCGGTTGGCAACGAGGACGAGGTTGAGGAGTTGCCGAAGAAAGACGGAGTCGAAGGTAGAAGATCACTAACCAAGAACTCGCCCGGTTGGAGAGTATCTGTGGAGATTTCAGCCCCTCCTCGAACCTCAGATGCAGCGAAAAAGACTTCCTTTTCAGAGAATCGAAGGTAAAAAAAACCCAGATTGCTGTTTTTCTTCCGCTATGAAATCTCACTATCACTATCTACTTTTCTCCAAATATCGGTATCTCACGTTTTCGTCACGTAAATGCAGTGAAAGAATTGATCATACGTCTCTGAACAAAGATGAAATACCAATTCGCCGGAGATTCGGGTTCCTCAAGTAAGACCATCTGTTTCCCCTGTCCGTTTAAATTGCATCACAATTGGTTTTCTGGTACTGATTACACCGTTTTTTCCGCCATTTTTTCCTCGTGCAGCTGTTTGATGACAAAATCTAAAACTCACGACCAGAACCCGACAAGGAAAAAGGTTAAATTCCGGTTACATTGAAGGGACTGTGAGTTGTCATTTCTCGGTAAGGTTAACTTGACACTGATTCTGCCTGTGATTTCATTTCAGGGAAGAAAGCAGGAGAAGAAACCGAAGAAGAAACGTTCCCTTTGTCTCTGCTTCAAACCTCAAGCGCTCGGCGATACAGAAGCGCCGAAAAACCATGCAAAGAAGGTAAAGTCCACACCTTTTTCTTTCAAGAACTTGCATTTCTACAAAATCGGAAAGAAAAAAGGTTTCGCCTTTTGCGGGTTTTGAAGTAAAAGACAGCCAGAAAACTCCATTGAAGACGTTTTCTTTCAGGTGAAGGGAAAATCACAGAGCCGGAAGCTCTGAAACTCTGGAAAATGGCAGCAAATAAGATGGATCCCAAGAATTCTTCCTTCTCTGTCACTCGAAAGGGGTTTTTAGAAAGATTTGTCACTGTCTCGTGTTAGCGTTCTTTTATATAAAAAGAAGACTTGTAAGAAAAGGCACCGATGTGCTCTTCCCGCCCAGAGAGAGTCTCAGCGTGCCATAGGAAACGTTGGTGGTGATAAAGAAAGTTTCTTTCGTGTATACGAATCGATCGTCTTGTAAACCCTCTGAACCTTTTGGAGGTTTTCGTCTTCATATTAATTCAGTGAAGGTATCATCGAGTCACTTTTCTTTCGTGATGCATCTATTTCCCCTTGAAATATATGATTTGCAGTTGCAGGAATGGCTTAGTCGCAGGATAAAAAGCTGGAAACTTTGCATAGAATGATAACGTTTTATAATCGAAATCATTGGACTGACAGTTCAAGAAATTTTAAAAGAGAAGAAATGCAGATCCATGCACATGATACATCATTGGGAAACATGGAATTTACAGATCAATAATCATCATTTCTTCAACCAAACACCAGCCTTCTTCTTCAGTCTCTTCCACGTGATCAAGCACGATACCCACGTCGCTTATTCTGGTTTTCTCGTCATCGCCATCATCATCATCATCATCACCACGAGGCCCATCATCATTGCAATCATTTTCACCAGCATCACAGTTAATCTTCATTGCTTCGTCTCCGTCTTCATCATCATATCCGTTATCGTAATTCTCCACCCACCTGTCTTCCGACAGGAGATCGAGGATTCCGGTGGCGGAAACACCGGGGAAGTTCAAACGAGATGATCTCCCGCCGGCGACCCGCCATGTGAGCAGCTTGTAGGTGGAGACAGAGTCGTACGATCTCAGCTTTGATTCGCCTTTGGTCTTGTCCTTGGCTTTGGTGGTCGGACGCAAGTGGCAGTCAAGGCACCTCGGCTGACCACATTTGCCGGTGAACTTGGAGTGGTTGGTCGGCTTGGATGGCACTTTGGTAAATAACCCCGCAGTTGGGGGAGAAGTCAACGAGTTGACCGGTCTCAACCCCGGCCTCGGATTCAGCGGCGGAGGCAGAATCCTGTAGGTCCTCACCATACCGTGCTGCCATCCCTCCCGCTTCATCTCAGCCGTTGATCCCTGAGACTGAGGAACAATTTGGAAGACAATGATGAAGGCTGCTTGGTTTTTATTGTAAGAGCTGTAATGGCGGAGTATACTTGCAGAACAAGGAATGGTCAAAGTCAAAACAAATTACTTGTTGGCCAAGTCAATGAACTATCCAGACCCGACCAACTACAGTCGAAGATAAGCAATTTGAAAATGAAAAATCCATTTTCTTACAAGAAGAAGCATAAATAAAGTGTCGTATACACATTTACATATATAATCCGGGAAAACAAAAATAAATGACATGGGGTCCACAAATGGGTCCAGCTATGATGACGTGGCGCGACCAGGAGATATGTACGCAACGACGTCGTTGGGTCCTTTCAATCCTCTGACTTAGAACCCTAGGCTAGCTAAATCAAATTTCGGTGCGTCAGGGGTAGAAGTAGACCCAACGGAGGCGGAGGATTCATGGCGGCGATGCTTGCCCGGAGAGCTCTTAAGTCAGTTAGGTACTCTGATTCGATCACTCGTTCTCGATCCTTGAGCACGATCTCTGCCGCGCGTCAATCCGAGTCCGATGGTCAGCCATCGTCGACGTCGTTTACTTTCGACAAGCCGGAGGAACAACCCGTCTACGTGAAGGCGAAGAATGCTCGTCGGATGGACGAAGCCGCGACGTCGGTGACGATGCCGACGTCATTCATGACGGGCTCGATCGTGGGGAAGAGATTTTACCGGAAGGTGACCACGAGAGAGGCGGACGATGGAAATGGATGGACGGTGATGCTCGATTACAGAACCCTAAAAACCCCTTCGAAAAGGCCTCTCAAGTTGCGATCTTTAGCTCTGGCAAAGGCCATTGCAGCTGAATGGGAGTACCAGGTTTGCTCACTTTGATGTTCATTTCTAGTTTTGGCATCTCTCCCTTAGGTTCATTTCAAGTTACACCTAATTTAGGAAACGAGAGGAATTATGCTTTTACTGGGATTTATCTGAGATTCTTGCTGCTTTATACTGCTCCTGATATTTGGATCTGTTCATAGTTTATTGGATAAACGAGCCGAGAAGTTGTAGCTTTTGATTTCTATCCATATCCATTCTCTCTGTTCTGTGGATTTGGGGTGTGATTCTAAGTTTCTAACTTGTGATCCTTAGTTTCCAAAATCTACTTTTGATTTATCGTTTTCATGGTTATTAATCCGGATTGATGATGCGATGAATCTGGGCACAGCAAAAAGATGGCATCAGGCCCTTCACAATGCCTCTCATGAAACTTGCATGTACTGCCCTTGAGAGAGTTCCTCTTACCCGTTCCAAGACCATCGCAAACCTGGTGGATAAGATGAATCAAGATCTTGTTTTCTATCGTGCTCCTGATGATAACGACCTGACTAGCGAAATTCACAGTATAATCTTTTCATTTTCGTTTATTTCATAACCTTTTTTCAATAGCTTATATGTCCTCTTCTCGTAAACTTACCGGGGGATAGGCCTCTGTTTCAAGATCGTCAGGTAGAGAAGATCGATCCTCTACTAAAGTGGGTAGAGTCAGAATTCGGGTTTAAGCCAAAAGTGTATTCTAGCATCTTCGGGGGAAAACAAGACGATGGACTCTTGAAAGCGGTGGAAGATCTTCTAAAGAAGTCGAATGACTATGAACTGGCAGCCATTGATGCACTTTCAGCAGCAGCTCATTCTCTCGTGATTGCTATTGGCATCTTTCGTGGGAAATTGCAGATCGAGGACGCAATCGAATTGACCAGACTCGAAGAAGATTCGCAGGTTATTCTTCTCTCACCGCTATTGCATTTGCCTTTGGTTTTTGCACGAGCAAGCAAGCATCGACATTTTATATATTCTCACCTTCATCTGAACATATTACATAAGCAGGTGGATAAGTGGGGACTGGTTGAAGGGGGACATGACATTGATATTGCGGATCTAAAAGTCCAAATCTCGTCAGCCACTGTGTTTCTCGGACTATCCCAGACAAACTGAGTACATCTTTTCACATTTTCTCTTCTTAGTTGCCCTCGAGGAGAGAGTTTCTCTCTGAACTTACCGTGCTTCATCTGTTGTTAATTTAGATGATATGCGAGTTTGTGTTCTTGCAAGAATAACAGAAACACATTGCTTTTTTCCCGCTTTACCAATAAAAATACAGATTTACCTCCGGGGTTTTGTTTCGAATCCTCTCTCTAGTTTACATGAATGAACTTAGATAGTTTCTGCAGGAAATCGGTAGTAGCGTTGGGTCAGGGCTCGAGTTGGCAGCACTTTTCACAAACCGGCGGCTGTTTCTCAATGTTACAGCCACAACAAGCTGTTTCACAGTTGTTGTTGCAACCTTGGGAAGAAAAACATCAAGAGCTTGAGATTCAAGATGCTGCAAATTACCCTTCTAAGTTCCCATTAACAGTGATTAAGCTATGTTACCTTCTACGGTAATAATATATGAGGAAACTTCGGATTCCCGAGAACTTGGGCGAGGAAACTGAAACCTGTTAGAAGCCTGCACGATATAATAACACATGGCAACGCAGAACAAGGAGAAGAAGAACAAGGCTGTTTCTGATGGTGGCATCCTCTTTTTTCTTGTTTGATTCTAGTTCTTGAGTTGGGTGTGTTTGATTATATATATAGTTTGGTGATATGTCGAGGAAGGTGAACGACCAAACTAGTGATATGATTAGGTCTGATATGATCATTTGATAACATTTCATGTTGTGTTCATGATCATCAATGCAGAGATCCAAAAAAAGCGTGAATTGCTTTTTTATAAAGAACAATGCATAGCAACGCCAAAGAAGAGCAGGTGAAGTTAAAGTTCTAACCTTTATTACTCAGCTGCAAGAAATTTCAGCAAGATCACTCCACACAAACCCAAATGTGGAGGAAAATGCAAGCGTTTGGGCGGCTAATATCGGCATCAGGAACACAAGAATGGATGAGGTTCCAACTTGTTGGCAGACTCTATTAAGCTTAGAGCTGATGAGTTAGTACCCTTAAGAAAGCTGAAGCTGCTTGATGTGAGTGATCTGCTTGCCAGGGTTCAAACCCTTTGGACAGGCACGAGCACAGTTCAAGTCTTTCCTTTGTGTACTCATCACGGCTGTCGCTTATCCACCGATAGATCTGGAAAGTCTTCATGTTCGATCCTCCGCCGCCGCTCGAGGCCCTCGGTTCAACCTTCTGCGCCTCCGTCTCCGACGCCATCCACCGCGTCTGAATCAGATGCGCCGCCGCGGATAGCCTCGCCGGCTTCGCTCCAACCGCCCTTCCGATCAAACCGGACGCCATATTCTCGGACAGAAAGAGAGAGAACGACAACGATGGATGAACAAAATCTGAAAACAATTCCTATATATATATATATATATACACACACGTGTTTAATTAATTTGTTGTTGACCCAGACTATCAAATGGCGATTACGGACACAAAATATGTGTACATATACGCAGCAGCATCTGTCACTGTGAGATTACGTGTAGGTTAAGAGGTTGTCTGCGTCATGATAACCGTAGATCTCCTGAGATATGGGGACCACTGGAATTGTTAGTTAATCCTGACCGTTCACTGTGGATACCAACGTCGGCTTATACAGTGAAGAAGCACCGGATATTTCCTGAGGCGCGTGTTTTTCTCTGAAGAAGTCAATCTGACACGTGGCGTTATTTAATTGGAGAAATTTATATAGTTACGCCTAATGACAAATGGCAAACAAGGCCAGCCCGAAGAAACAGAAACAGCGTGCCGTTCTGAAACGGAAGATGAACACGTCGCGTAGTCTTCAAACAGAAACACGTTTCTGAACAACGTTTTCTGTTTGCAACTTGCAACAATAAACCCGTAGGGAGTCCAAACCTCAAACGTTCATTAGTTGTCTCATCTCTGACATTCTTCTCCTTTGTTTTGTGTAAATAACCAATCTTTTCTCTTGAAATCTCTATTGTTGCAGAAAGCTAATGTAAACTTGTGAAAGATCCTGCCCTCTTAGATTTGTTCCAATGGCATCTGTGAGATATTTATATTAAGTTTCTGAATCCATTTCCCCTCCCAATTCCCATCTAAAACCATGTTTTTTTTAAATGTATCATGCTGGTTCTAATGATTCTTACATGTGTTTACATTTAAAAAAAAAAGCAGCAGCAACAAGGAGGAAGGCCATTGCCCAAGTTCGGGGAATGGGACGTGAACGATCCGTCATCGGCCGAAGGTTTCACGGTCATATTCGCAAAAGCAAGGGACGAGAAGAAGACGAACAACGGCAGTGCTCGTCCCTCTTCCCAACCCCACGGCAATCTCGACAATGGCCCCTTTCAAGAACCTCCCCCCACGGTACATTTTCTCCCGACATATTTAAGTCTTTTTTTAATCGTGTTTAGTTGTTTAAACTCTGAAAATCGATCGAAAGAAAAAGGTTTAATCACGAATAGAAATCAAACATCTAGTTTCTCATGATTAGAATCAAATCCTGAACTAGACCTTAGCAGGTTGTTTCTGCACTAGGTGTCCATGTGGGTGTTCAGACGAAACAATTCAAAGTTTCGGGTCTGATTTTGGAGAATCCAGGAATTTAATAGCGAATGACAGCAAAATAAAATATGTAGTGCCCATTTCTGCATCGTTTTGAAAATATTGGGGTCAAAATGCGAAAAGCTTAAAACACTGTTTCTGTTTCTTCCATTGCAGAAGAAGTGGTTCTGCTGTTTCTGAAGAACATGTTGAAGTGTGTTCTGTAATTGAAAAGCGTGAAGAAGAAGAAGAACAAAAACGATGTAAACATGGATCTGTCTGTATAATTTCACCAGAAATCAAGAATTGATCTCAATCATCCAGACAAGAGAGACTGTACAGAAGTTTTCTGTTTTAGATGAAATCTCGAAGCTTTCCTCGATGTCCGAACGCACCTTCGTGTCGAGCTCGAACGAAACAACGACGAGATCAGAACGCTGTCTTTACACGATATCCACGTCCTTTATGACGCCGTTTTGCGATTCTTTGTCAGAACCGTTGTTGCTCGGAGATTTCCTCTTGAACGATTTCGAGCTGAAAATCCGAGAAACAGATCGAGGAACTGTCCGAGACCCGTTTCCGCCGCCGCCATGTTTCTTGTCCAGATCATCCGACAAGGTCTTGACAAGAGCTGAGAAAAGGCGCCGAAACGTCGGATACCTTGATACCGATTTCGTGAGCCCTTGAAGTCTAGAAAATCAAAATCGGTTAACCCTTAGTCTCAACCAACATAACAGAATTTCTGGAAACTGGAACAGTTTTTCTAGGAATCATCACCTGCGAGCAAAGGCATCGAGTTCTGCCCTTTTGAGATCAGACAGAGGAGGAGAACCAGAACCGAAAGTCGAGCTTTTCAGCCTGTCTGAATCGCCGTACAACAAAACCAACTTCCCGAGATACTCTTCTGCATCGTCGGTGAGGTTTGCAGCTTTGATCTGGTCCTTAAGGATCAAAAACGGGTTGAAAAACCAATCAAAGAACGCGTCTTTAGGCCGGTTCGTGCTTGTTATCTCCGTCGCACCGTCATCTACGATGCAAAGATCGAATCTTTTTCAACTTACAAACCAAAACATTTTTCCCGTTTCTCGCTCGGTTTCTCGATGATATTAATCCATGAAAAACTTACTCAGTAATATGCCAGTGGAGTTGGCTTTGATGGAGCATAGAAGGCCTTGAAGAAGGGAATAAGCCGGTAACCCGACGCTGATCACTTGGCTGCCTTTGCTCGATTTTGCTTCCTCGATGTCCTTCGAGTTTATCAGCCCCTTCGCCACAAGCTCTTCCCCGTACTTCCTACATTCCCGGAAAAGATCTTCGAGCATCTGCGAGATCAAACATGTTTTCGTGTGTATACAGAGAAACAGATGGATTAGAAGAGAAGAAGACGGGTAAAATCCAATACATCAAGTGGCTTCAGGTCAATCATTGGCCCTCTGATCGACCCTGTTCTCGATGGCGCGGTTTTGAATGATCCCGGCCTCGAAAACGAACTCCCACGAGAAAATGCCACCGAGCCCTCTTCATGTTTCCGGTACTTTGGCCTGTTAAAAAAAGATAAACCCGGATTCAGAAAACACGCAAAGATTGCCATGGTTGAGGTAAATCAGTAGACAACCTCGGAAAACAAGATCCTTCAGACATATCAAGAACATCGTTGCTGTACTCATCGTAAATAGACAAAGAAGCAACGATATAGCAGAGCCCGTAGAAGAAAGATGACTCCTGTGTGACATTTAACCATCGATCAGAATTTTCATTGAATGATGATCACTTGAAAAGATTTCCCAGATTTCAGTCAAGAACCTGATACGAGACAAAACCAGCGTAAGAGCCAAGGAAGAAGCTAGAAACCATCGATCCCAAAACCGATCCTACAACTGCAAGGGGCCATAGTAAGATCACGAGGCCGGCAATGGGGACACATATCGTCTCCAAGAACGGGCCTTCACGTCCAATGAGATCGTGAAATAGACGGCTCCAACCCTTAAACAACATGTAAGGGCTTTTGCACAAGGCTATGAGCGTAATTATTGGGAAATCGACAATTATCCCGAGAACTCCGGATATGAAAGCTCCAGGAAGTTGAAATAACCTGAGGCATAAAGTAAAGGATCTATTACACATATAGTTTTCATGTATAGGCCTTGTATTAGCACGTGTATTGATCAGAATATGCAATTAGAGCAATCCTAAGTACATTTCTGTAGAATAACAGAAACAAAACACGGGTTTTCCCCCCGCCTCTTTCTCAGATTTTCCTTCGTTTTCTCCTCAACCAAACACTCTGGATTGGATTTGAAAAGATCCTAAAGACAAAAGGGATTGACAAAAACATGAGTGAGCAAAGAAGAGACAGACCTTATCTCGTAATATTCCCGGTCAGGGCGATATTGTCTAAGTTCATCCATGAGCGAGAAGTATGAGTGAAAGCACACGTCTTTAAAATCACGAACAACAGTAAAGCTGCCATTGATGGTGCTCCAAGTTCCATCCTAAACATGATTTGACGAATAATCATAATCCTCTCCGGTCACAAACATGGGCAAATGAAGAACGGAAAAAAAAATGCATTGACTTACGTAAAAGCAATGGAAAAGCTGGTCAGGTTTCCCCTCGCCAACAGCGTCAAAGGTGGAAAATATCGGCGAAAGAAATCCATACAAAGCACTTCCAAGAACACTTCCAATGATACCAACCACTGGCCAGATGATGACACCAACAGGAAGACATAAAGACAGGAAAAACTTCAAGATTGGTCCTAATTGTTTAGCACTGCACATTAGAGAAATAAAGGATAAGGAGATTAAACATGAATAGATAACATAGTATCAGATACAGAATGTTTCAGAAAGAATTACCTCAGCAGGCAATAAAAAGTCCAAATGGTATGTGCCGGCAAAAGACCCAGTATGATCAAAGAGTTGCCAACAGTCACAATGAGGCATATCAGCGGGCAGAAAATGATACCTACGGGAAAAGCGTTTGTCTCCTCGAATCAGAAAACCTTTTTTGTGGCAAATCCATAAAACCAGAAAGAATTCAATGGGTTAGGAGTTTATTTCGATTAAAAATTATGAACTTGAAGGATCGATGAAGTGATTGTTAACATTGTATAAACACGAAAAGAACAACTGGGGCCTGACTCAAATCAAATGCCAATATGAATGTGCTTTCACTAACTAGGCGATGGATCAACTTGAATGATGAACTAATAACACCATAGATGAAACGACATTGTATAAATTGATCGTCTCTGGCTAACAGAAAGAGATCATCATATGTCCAGTTTCCACGGATGAATGCAACATACGAGAATTAAAACACTCCTGACATAAGATACAAGCAAAGACCTAAGAATCTGTCAGAAACCATCCTGAGAATATCAACAAAATGAAGCACTCAATCCAAGTCAACGTCATGTACTGTAAGCGAATGAGGAGAAACAATGTGGTGCGAAGTCAAATCCTCGGAAATGTTCTTACCAGAAACCCTTATGAAATCTATGTCTGAAACAACGAAAATGGATCGAAAGAAGTGCAGGATTCGTCAAAAGTCCGCAACTTTAATGACGCCCAGAAAACAAGCAAAGAACCTCATCATCGACATTAACACTAGATTCCAAATCATAGGATAAGTTCTTACCAGTACCATCACCCAATAGTATACGCCCCCAAAGCATAAAAATTGTGCCAATATAAGTAAAGATTTAGCGAAAGTGCGTACCTTTAATGACACCCAGAAACAGTAACCCAGTGAAATAAGGAAGAAAACGTATAAAATGCCATAAAGAAGCCAGAATTCCCTTAGGAGGCTCCATTGAATATCCCTACTCTAATCCCGGAAAATTCAACACAGATCCATGACAGAACCAGTCAGAAGCTTTCCTGAAACAAACCCAACCAAAACCACATCTTCTGCATCAATTTCAGGCACCAGAATCAGAGAAAATGAACACAGAATAAGGAAAACGAAGTAGAAGTTGGAGAGAAACCCATTACAGGAGTTGCAAGGCAGGAAACCACCATGGGAACTGTAAACCAACACGACAAGTACAAGAGGTTTTCTTCCTGCCGAGGTTTTCGGGAAGTTCAAGGTTTGAACATAAATATTTTTTTAAAAATAAACTAAAATCCTTTAAATGGATTCCACTGACTGATGCGTCGATCTACGGTTTAAAAAGAACCGTCTTTCCTCTGGATAAACCCCAAAAATAAAAGAAAAAAGAAATCGAAAATAGCAGAGAACACAAGAAACGGAGACCGACCTGCTTGTCTCATATGGCGGAGAAGAAGCAAAGAATGAATTTTTTTTTTTAATGGTTTGGTGTTTGAGCTTAACGCATCAGCGAACATTTTTTTTTTCTCCCACCTATCGAGAGATATAGAATAAAATATTTATTCTTTTTTTGGAGGAAAAAAAAGATATATATGCCATTAAAATGATTTTTTTTTAAAGATTTAAATTAGAATAGTGTTCGATGGCCTTCCTTTCGTATGGAGGGACATGTTGTCGGCTGCCACTTGAGATATATATTAATATGCTGCCAACTGAGATATATATATTAATTGTTGAAATAGAAACTGGAAATAGATATAATTGATAATAATTAAAGATACTTGGAAATAAAATATTATTGTATCAATTATCTTTTGTTTTATTTGTTTTTCAGTTATCTTATTCTGTTCAATAATTTTTAATATAAATGTATGATATTTTTATTGTAATGTAATAAAAAGAAGAGATTTGACAATAAAAGTGTTTTCATTGTGTTTTTCTTTTGTTTTCTTTTTTATTTAATTTTTGTATTTTATTTTTAATATTAATATATTATAAATATATATGTATAGTGATTAACCACTAGTAATTCAAATTAATAATTATCCATAAAAAATATATACCAATTATATATTTTAAAGGTTTTTTCAATATTATTACATAGATTTTCAGGAATTTAGGAGGACTGGAGATTTCGCTGCATATATTATTTATTATGGATTGTGTTTTTTTGGGTGAATATTATGGATTATGTTATTTATGTATATCCATCAATTTTGGAATGAATAAATATATATGTGTATTCCATCGCATATACATGCGTGTGTATAGGTGTGATTGCGTTATATATTTTCCCGCACATTTAAAATATGTTGTATAGAGCATTTTTAAATTTGGCGGCGTAAGAATATGTGATACTATATTTGCCATAGAGAATGAATCAATTTGTACTCTGGGGTAGGGGTGGCCATTTCGGGTTTCGGTTCGGTTTTCGGTTCGGTTATTTCGGGTTCGGTTATTTCGGTTATAAAAAAATCATACCCAAACGGTTATATAGATTTATTCGGTTCGATTCGGTTCGGTTTCGGTTCGGTTCGGTCCGGTTTTTGCATAATAAAATTATAACCAAACGGTTAAATTTTTCGGTTTATTCGGTTCGGTTTTAAATCGGTTCGGTTCGGTTATGATATATTTAAAAAAAAAAAGAATATTAATCCTATACAAACTTCAAAATATTTATCCAAATAAATCTATAAAATAATTAATCCTCCAAAAAAGTTAAAAAAAATTTACAAAAACTTCAATAATTAGATTAAAAGTTAAAAATATTAAATTTTATGGTTTATTAGGTGAAACACATAAGGTACAAATGAACTACAAAAAAATAACACTAATAATAATAAGGGTAAAAATTAAAATATTATAAAAACTCTAATAACCGTTCGATTAACCGCGGTTATTCGGTTATTAACCGAACCGAACCGAACCCGAACGGTTATTCAACTTCCTCAACCGTTCGGTTATTAAGCAAATAACCGAACCGAACCGAACCGCTGTTAGTCGGTTCGGTTCGGTTCGGTTATTCGGTTATTAACCGAAATGGCCACCCCTACTCTGGAGGAAAAAATCATTAGGTAACTACTACAAAACAAATCTGGCCAAAAATATTTTCAAATTGACCCCTGTTTTTAGTTTAGTTGCAGACACACCCCTGCATTTTCGCTTTGTACCGAGTCAAACTCGAAGTTTAGGTTTATTTTCAATGGGCCTACTACATTAACATTATGGGTCATGAAAGGCCCATACTTTTAAGCTTACAAAATGCACCTTTTATTGGTCTTGTTTAGTCTATGGGCCCGAAAAAGTGCCCGTTGAGATTCTGCTCACAAATTTTTCTTTTGGGCCTACAGTAAATTTCAGCAAATATAGGGGTTATTTCCATGTCATATCATATATTGTAGTTACTTCCTGGTTTATACGTCACAAGGACAATCCATTAACCCGAATCGAAACCAGTAAACCGGCTCCACAGTTGCATAAGAAACCGGACCGGAATATTTATATACAGAATACAGTCATAACATCTAGAATTCTATGCTTCCATTTATAATAACCAATTGTTACTAATATTATTTTGATATAATTGTTCTATTTAGGCGTGACTTATTCGAGTTTCGGTTCGATTATATTCGAATTCATATATTTCGATTTTAGAATTTAATTTGATTTGGTCTAAATTTGATTCAATTATGATAAACAATGTTTGTTTTCTTAAAGAAATCTACATTTTTTTTTGTTATTTCTTTATTCGTTTCAGGTTCAGATTTAGTATTTTTGTTTTTAGTTTTAGAACATAATCATGACTATCAGGTTTTAGACATGTGTAATCCGGTTCGATTACATTTATGTTTTATTCGGTTCAAATTGATTCGATTATTCTATTATTAACCAAATAAACTAATCATATATAATTTTTCATATATATATATATATAGATAGATACATATATATATATATAAGAAAAGTTTATTAGAAAAATAATTGACAAGTCGAAGGTTTTACTCTAAAACTTTTTTTTTTGTAATCGGGTATTCTGAACCAAGGTTCATAATAATCATGAGACCGAAAACTAACATGTGATTTGAATTATACGTTCTTTTCTAAATTTAATATTCGAATTTGGGATGAGACAGACGCTTTATTTGTAAAGTTGTTGTAAGTTAGATAACTTTACAAATTAAAAGTTTTATTATATATATTTTTGTAAGTTCAATATTATTTTTTTTGGGAAATTTTCCTAATAAATTTGTCTATATCCAACTATATATATATCGTATGTATATATATGAAAATATGTATGTATGTGAAATTTGATGGAGAGAGGTGCACGCAATAGTTGCAAATCTGATGGGGAAATGTGAATGGGTCTTCCTCGTGCTTCGCCTCCCTTCTGCATGGCCCCCCTTTTTTATTTCTTTTATTTACTTTTTTTCACCTTATTTTCTGGTTTCCCTCGCACATAGAATAATTAACTTAATTTAATTCCAATATTATTATACTTTGTTAAATGCACGTATCCATGTGTAAATATGTATATACACGTGTGTATATATATTGATGGACTTGGAAAATATATAGATATTTGTCTTTACGAGAGATACACCACGCCTAAAATCACGTTGGCGAGTTTATTTATAAAATTGTTTCTATGTTTATTTCGCATTTTTTTTTTGTATAATTAGAAAGAGGGGAGGGGAGCTATCAATTTTGAGGTCCACGAATTAGTGTTTGTTAATATATGAAATTTAAAATTAGAAAAAAAAATAATAACAATTTAATTTCGGTAACTATCATAATCGAAAGGTGTGGATAAGTGCGTGCGTGTGCGAATGGTAAGACCAAACTTGATTGGCCAAACCATGAAGGACCCGAAAATTGATCTCTCCTTTTAATGTAAGACACGAGTGCCACAAATCATGCAAAAAAAAAATATCGAAAATTAATTTAATTATTTCAATTTTCTCTAAGCTTTATATATATATATATATATATATATTAAATTATTTATTTCACCCGAATTTATGTCCTATATTTGTATGCCATGGTTGTCTGTGTTTTTATAGTAAAAAATTTTAAATTAATATCTCAAATGTTAAGATATTAAAATATTTTAAATAGATATTCCAACTCAGGCAATCAATAGCAATTTACAACCTTGATTCGTTTTTTATGTTAGAAATTAACATTTGATTTATACCTTATCATCGCAATCGAGATTGAAAATTATCATCAATTTCGTAAATTTTGTTTTTTTATTGAAAATTAACGTCTAATTTATATATTGTCGTTAGAGTTGAGGTTGAGAATTACCGCGTATTTCATGAGTTAAAATACCTATTTAGAATATTTTAATATTTGAGATATCAATTTAAAATATTATAACACTCAAACTATTAATTAGATCAAATTAAAAAATTTAGATATTTATTTAGCATAATTTGTAAAGTTGGATACATTTTCCCTAAAAAAAAAAGGATTGTGCTCAAAAGACATTTCACTAAAATTTATTTTGATCTGTGTTCCATTCAATTTAAAAAAAATATATAAAAGAAAAGGTGATTTAATTTAAGAAAAAGAAATAAAGACTTAAATATGAAATAAATATATGTAATGCAATATTTTATGTGTGGCTTTTGAAATCACATGGGTTGATACCCAAAAGGATAACCAAACCGTCCATGCGATGCGACGATAAAGTGAGCCCCAAGGGACATATCTTAAAGAAGATATTATTGGCCTAACTAACTAACCCCAAAATCCACGCTTTTATCATATGACATGACCCCGAAAAAGGCCAAGACAAAAAAAAAAAGATAGGTTTTATTTAATAAAACTATTTAGACGATAACATCGAATAAAAAGGGAAAATAATAGTTGTGATAATAAATAAATAAAAAAATTGAAATGATTGAGGTGAAAGCTTGGACAAAACAAAAAGGCCGACGGTTCACGTTTTGGTTTGGAAATGGTAAATATTATTATTAAAATCAATAAAAATGGATCAAATTTGTTTTAAATGAATATTTTTTTTAACGATAATCAATCTCGAACCGTATCTAAACAAATTTTGCATCTTATCGAAATATGAGCTAAACGTTAAATAGATATATTTGTTATTAGGTAATTTGAAAGAAAACAATTAAACTAAACAATTTTTTATCAAAATTTTCAAAATATTTTGTTTTTATCAAAACTAAATAAATTCTAAATTTATGATATTTATAAACTTCAAAAATTAAACTAAAAACTGAACTTTGCTACCCGAAATATTCGATTTAAATTTCTTTCAGTTTTACTACATATAGTAAATATTCGTACTAAATTTCTTTAACACTAAATATTCTGTCATATGGATTATATGTATATATATATATATATATATATATATATGATATAGAAGTCATATCTATATACAAGACAAATCAGTTATAGTTTCCTGTTTTTAATAGTTTTAATTTACCGTATTTTCGTAACTACTTATTAAAGAAACATAATATATTTACAAACTCTAATACATATATATAATATTTAAAATACTATTTGGCATCACATATATAATCATGTTCAAAGGCCATTAGAGTTCGTTTCGAAGAACTATATATATTATTAATTACTGAAACTTAGATAGTTTAACCGGTAAAATGAGACACAAAACGTGTGTATCATTTTAAATTCGAATCTCAAATTTGGAAAGATGTCGTATATTCCAAAATTATATGGTTGACCCGCAATTCTTAGATTAGTTTGATTTTGGTTTAGAACACTCAGTTATCAATATATATATATATATATATATATATATATATATTATGTCATTGATTATAAGATCAGTTAGAAATCGGTAGCTCACTACTAATCACATTAGAGATTTTTCGTAAGAAAAAACAAGTAAGAGTATATATGAAGCCACGACCGAACAAACGAAACTTGAGATTCTCTTAACCACTCATTGCATTGTCGGAACACAAAAAAACACTACTCATTTCATTTTCTTTTCACATTCATTTAATTAGTATATGTATATATACTACATTGGTCAATTTATAATATAATTCGAAATAATTTAAGATGTAACCAAAATATACTCAAACTATTTTTGGAGAATTACTTAAAATGCGAAGATTACTAACTAAGCCTCTTTGACCAAACCGAAAAGAATTTTCTAAGAAACACTTGAAACCGCCCAACTAATACCATATTTAAAAAAAAATGTCCAAAATAATATATTCGACGGCTGGTACGTTTTTTGCATATATTTATTAGTTACTTTATACTGATTTTAATAATAATTATTTTATTTTTCTTGGTCCATGCTCGAATCCCTTCAGTCCTTCTATATAACGCAACAAGTCTCTCCTCCGCTAACAACAACACCCACCCATATACACACACAAAAAAAAAAGCATGAGAAGTCTAAGGCCAAAGAGGTTCTGCATAGGATTTGGGTGTGGAGGAATCGGGATTGCCAAAAAAGGACATGATCATAAAAGATCATCATCATCATCGTCATCATCATCATCATCATCATCATCAGGTAACAACAACATCGAGTGGGAGAAGAGGCCGGGAGGAATGCTGGTTCAGAAGAGACCGGGAGGACAGAACGTTGAAGATTTGATAACTGTCAGAGTCTTCTCCACTGCTTCTCAGTTTTGGCATGAAATCTCCATCGACTCCAACTCCACTTTCGGTAATTATCTTATATAATACATGGCACATACATATATACATATATGTTTACATGTGCATATATATATATATGTCGTATACAATAGGTGCATTTAATTTCTTTTGATATTTTTGTAAAAGACAATTATATATATATACAGAGAGAGAGAGAGATTTAGCTTAAAATGGTTACATGCCACAAAATATTTCGTATTGGTACGAACGTTTGCAACCCCTATATATATATTTTTAGATAATTAAGTGTCATGAACCGAGATCCAGTCTACTATATGGAGTGGAAACAACCCATGTAATTGAAATTACGTCCACTTTCCAACCTGAGGCTCGAATCGGGGTGAGGCAGACGCTTTGCATTCTCATTTCATCGGTTGAACAATCCAAATTGGGTTCTACAATATATATATATATATATATATATATATATATATATGTAAATATAAATAAATATGTATGTTTTGCCATATATATGTAATTAATTTTAAACCACAGGTGAAATGAAGATGATAATATCGATGGCGAGTGGGATGGAGGCAAGAGAGCAGAGAATACTGTACAGAGGGACTTGCTGTTGGAAGATCCTGCCCTCAAGGAGATGAAGCTCCTTCTCCGTACCGAATCCACTAATCTCCCAATTACTGTGTGATTAGTCCCCTAATTACTCATCTCTTACTTGATTTTTCACTGCCTGTAAGCTTGTATTATAAAAGAAATCGAATTAATTACTGCTAATTTGGCATATGCATATGTTTACCATCGGTTAGCTCTTGATTATTAGTCTCTATAACCACCGGAGAGAGGGGATTGAGTTTGCCTTCGTTATGTAGTTTGTTTGTTGCAAATGTTTTCTTTAAGGCGACGTTGTTGTATTGTGTCATCAAGATTTTTTTTTCATGAATTCTTGAAACCCTAAAATTTTATGGTTTGAATCTAACATATGTGGAAGATAATAATAAACAAAAAATTATTTAGAAATTAAGTATAAAAAAAGAAGTATTTTACGCTCTATATATGAAAATTCCAGATACGAGAGTGTCGACGAACATTGTATATTCTGTGCTGAGACTGAGACATACATGAAATACATACATGTATCCATAATTATCTGTAAAGATGTATGTTTATATATATATATATGTGTGTGTGTGTGTGTGTGTGTGTATGATACAATTAATAGTATGGCACGCGTGCACGCCGGCACTAATGAAAGTGGTGATTTAAAAAGCCCTGGCTTTAATTGGCACAAGTACAGTTAATTTATATATGGATTTCAGTTAATTAATTCTTATATTTAATATTTTATGGTAAGAAAAACAACAACTTTTAATCCGCATGGTCATTTAGGCTAAAATTTACAAAAAAAAAAAAAAAAGGTTTATTGAGTCTCGATGGACCAAAGTCATGCGGGCTTTATTTGGACCAATGTGGACTGAGCTGTCTCAGCGACTAGTATTCGTCGTTTTTGGATTTTTTTTTTATATATATAAAAACCCTGAAATTGTTAGATGCAACATGATCCAAGGAAATTTGATAGATTGAAAAAAGGGAAAATACAATATAAATATATAAATGTTACTCCCTCCTTTTTTTTTAACTTTAGATGACTTTTTAGAGTAAAATTGTTGTTTTAAAACAAATGACGTTTTTATATTTTCGTAATTTTTAATATTTTTCTAAATTTAACCGCTATTATTTTATTGGAAAGTTAAAAATGACAATATTTTATCATTAATCAGAGTAATTACAAAAGGTATTTTGGACAAAATATTTTTGTTTAAAGCTAAAACGTCATCTAAAGGTAGGGATGTAAATGGGTTAGCCCGTCTCAATCCATCCCGACTCATTTTGATCTGGGAATATTTTAACCCAGTCTAATACAATCTGTTTTTTAACGCGCTAAAAATATATCAATCCACTCCAAATCGTTTTAACACGCGAACCAAATAAGCCGTTCACAAAAAAAAATGACCGATAAAGTATTAAAAACCTTGCATTGTTAAAAAAAAAACAAAGTAATATATATAAAGATACATAAAAATACGAAAATATGTTAAAAAAATAAAAATATAAATTTATCGGGAAACGGAAATATATATATATATATACACACACGAGAAAAAGTGGATTATTCATCCGAAAATCAAAAGGCATCAGCGAACTTGTTAGTTCACCCCAAGAATTCATGATTCTATTTATGACGAACTTGTCACGAACGTACCACAGCTCCTTTTGAACTGAATTCATGAATATAATTATTTATTCCCACTTTATTGTGTATTTATTAATGGAAGCTATACATATATATACATATATATATAGAGAGAGAGAGAGATTCAGATCATTGAAACTCTATCAGAATCACTAAAGAAACTTTCATAAAAAATGGAAAAATGATTCATCGAACATTTTCTCTATATATATATATATATATATATATATATAACAAGAAACGATTTCAAATAACCTTTAGGTTTTTGTTCTTTATCAAATTTATAATTTTATGTGGTACTGGATTTTGTATATTTTTCACAAATCCCATGGGCCAACCATTATAAAAAAACAAATAAATGAGTATTAAAAAAAGAACAAAAGGCATGAAAACACGTATTTTATAATTAAAAAAAAGTCAACATATGTTTTAACTTTTAATGAAGCCTTGAAAATTGATGACATATTTTGGAATTTCTGATTTTATTCTCATGTAATCAGAATGCGAAGCATACTTGGAGAGGATTTTAAAAAAAAGGTAAAGAAAATTATTTAATTTATGAAATTGTAAAAAATATATATCCCTAAACTTTTTGTTTAATAATTTTATTCCTATAAGATGTGTTTTTATAATTTTTAAATTTTTTAATTGATGTAAAATTTGACGACGTTGCTTTAAAAATTAATTTAGAAATTATAATGAAATATTTTACAATTTTAAAAATTATAATGATATATTCTATAAATTTAAAATAAATTTATTAAATAAAAAGGTTATAAATTTATTTTTCGCCGTTCATAAGTTTAAGGAATTTAAGTTTTTCAGGGGTTTTTTTACCGTGAAAAGAGAGAAAACGAGAAAACGAGAAAAAAAAAAAGGGGAAAGGGAGGAGGAACATAGAGTATATCGCCAAACATGGCGGCTTACCGGATCGACGGCATCACACGTACGTTTACGTTGTCTTCCCTTTCGACGTGTATTCTCCATCTCCGTTTCCCATGCGATTCCACTCATCCATCTCTCTCATTTTCTTCTCTTTCTCTTCACGTTCTCTCCGTCTCTTCTCTTCTTCTTCTTCTTCTTCTTCTTCTTCTTCTTCTTCTTCTTCTTTCTCTCGTCTCTCATCCTCTTCCGCATCCTCCGTCATGGCTCCCGCCTTCGAGAAGCGCCAACAAGGAAATGGCAACTGTGGTAATGGCGATTCGAAATCTAGGATTACGGTCGTCGGCAGTGGGAATTGGGGAAGTGTTGCCGCTAAGCTCATTGCTTCTAATGTCCTTAAGCTTCCATCATTTCATGGTAATGCCTCTCTCTCTCTCTCTCTCTCTCTCGATCGAGTTTTTTTTTTACGAGTTTGGACGATTTTCGCTTCATGGGCTGTTCATGCAATTACCCTGTAGCGATCATAATTTCGGTTTTTTTGGGTTACGCATCGAAGGAATTGAACTTGAAGTTTCCTGCAATTCAGAAGTTTTATAGTTCGCATCCCTGCTAAAGAACACAATGTGATTTGAATTATCTTCACCGTGTGTGATTTCGCATGCGTAGATGCAATTCATCCATATAATCTGTGTTTTCATGGACACAATATGCTGTTGTAATGAATAATGATAACCGATAATTTGTGTTTATCCATATGCTGATGTAATGATATTGAGGATTCCTGTAGTTTCGGGTTCCATCTTTTGAATAGAACGCTTGGATTAATCTTTCATTTCTGTTTACATACTTATATCCAAATTTTGTGCTTAAACAAAGTGGATTCCATAAAAAAAAAATTGCAGATGAAGTGAGGATGTGGGTGTTCGAAGAGGTTCTACCAAATGGTGAGAAGCTTACTGATGTTATCAACAAGACCAAGGTAAAGGGACACCCATATGATCTGATACTTCAGATTCGTAATTTCCAGAAAAAGGAACGAACTTTGGCTCGGTTTCTAACTGGTATCCCGGTTTATTGAGCAGGAAAACGTTAAGTATCTCCCTGGGATTAAACTAGGGAGAAATGTCATTGCAGATCCAGACCTCGAAAATGCAGGTCAGTTCTACTGCTAAAGTCTATGAGGCCGAGAAACAAAAACATCGAAACTTTGGTTCGTTCGTTGTCATGGGTGTTTTCTGATGCAGTGAAAGAATCAAACATGCTGGTCTTTGTTACACCACATCAGTTCATGGATGGTATATGCAAGAGACTAAGGGGAAAAATAGATGGAGCTGTTGAGGCAATTTCTCTAATTAAAGGGATGGAGGTGAAGAAGGAAGGCCCCTGCATGATCTCCAGTCTGATCTCTGAGCAACTCGGTATCAGTTGCTGTGTCCTGATGGGGGCAAACATTGCAAACGAGGTCGTCATGTCGAATTTTTTTTCCCCGGCTGTTCTTGTGAGAGGTATGTTGTTGTAATGTTTCTTCTGGCATTGTGGTGACTGATGTAGATTGCGGTGGAGAAGTTCAGCGAAGCAACGGTTGGATACAGAGGGAGTAGAGAAATACCGGACAAATGGGTGCAGTTGTTTACTACTCCATATTTCATGGTAACAGCGGTAAGTGTAACTTTTCCATGCCTTCTTTTTCACTTGATAAAAAGCTCTCTCATCATAGTTTGGAAGGCCGTGGAAACAACAAAAGGGACGGTGATTGTTCTTGCTGTCTAGGAGTTTCCAAAATCTTGATATTACATCTTAGGTTGTAAGAATGGCACTTGTCTAAAAAAAATAGGTTCACGATGTGGAAGGAGTCGAGTTGTGTGGGACTTTGAAGAATGTTGTGGCCTTAGCAGCGGGTTTTGTGGATGGGCTGGAAATGGGTAATAACACAAAGGTACCGATGAATAAGTGGGAATGTTTCCTTATGGTCTAGCCTCTGGGAACTATTTTTGAACCTTCTTCTTGTGCTGTTAAAAAAAAAAACTAGGCTGCTATTATGAGGATTGGCCTGAGAGAGATGAGAGCCTTCTCAAAGCTTCTGTTTCCATCTGTGAAGGACAGTACATTCTTCGAGAGCTGTGGGGTAGCAGATGTCATCACAACTTGCTGTAAGAAACCCCCCATTATCTTGCTTATGTCTATCGTGATTCGTGAAGCTTGATACCATTTGACACCGGTTTCTTTGCTGATTGATTATGGATGGCAGTAGGAGGAAGAAACAGAAGAGTTGCTGAAGCATTTGCACGAAATGGAGGGAAAAGGTTCAACCTTTGTTTATCAAATCGTTATTGCAAAATCGGGGAATTCTGTTTTACAATCTTCTGGATCGTATTTGATTGGCCTTGCCGGGGCATTCCACAGGTCTTTTGATGAACTTGAAGCAGAGATGTTACAGGGTCAAAAGTTACAGGTACAACACCAAAACGCTTGGTGAAAACATTGCTAGAACGAACTTAGTATTTCTTTTCATTTTCATTCAAATGGGCATAATAAACTTCACAAATGCCAGGCCAAATGGGCACTGATAATAAATAAAATACGATAATAAACATATAAGTGTATGATTAACTAGGCTTAGACCAAAGTAGACAAGTAGAGGTTTTTTCAGACAAACTTTGAGGTTTTTCCTGTGTTGTTTCTTTGTGCCATGTTCTGGGTGAAGGGAGTCTCAACGGCGAGAGAGGTCTATGAGGTTCTGAGCCACCGTGGTTGGCTCGAGCATTTTCCACTTTTGTCAAGTGTCCATGAGATCTGCACTGGTCGGCTTCCCCCTTCGGCCATTGTTAACTATAACGATGAACACAAGCTCGGCTCCTACTGATGCTCCATAACTGAGGTTTCTCAGCTTCGGTTCTCTAACTACCATTCATTCTAAAGGTCTTTTACATCTGGAAATGAAGAGAATCAAGGTTCTTGCCATGGAGGAGATCGACCCTGAGGATCCGGATTTTTTTGTGTTTTCTGCGAAATAATATATGCGAAAAGTTTACATCTTTCCGTCGTTTTTGTAAAAACTCGTGATGTGCTGATTTAATGTGTAAGTTTTGTTATGCCATAAGGTGGTTTTCCGGCAAGAGATCAGCTGTTTCCCGGTGATTTGGGAGCGTCAAGTGTTGTGATACTTGTTTGCTGGAGGCCAGACTCGAACACCTCGGAGGGGCTTGTCACAGATTCGGTTAAGTAAACCGGTCATGAACCGGCGATATGAAATGTTGAAATCGAACCGGTAATTGGACTGGATCAAGATTTAGTGGGTTTATAATGGATCTAACTATTGTAATGGGTTTCTTATGCGTAGGCCCGATTTGGAGTTGTGATAGTAATTTGTGTTGTCGTCTTCTGCCTTGTTGTACCCGATTTTTGTTTGCATTAACCGGATACTAAACCGGATTCATGCGGCAATTCATCGCATTAATCGAGTCGAGAACCAGATTGGACACGTGGAGGTTAAACGGCCCAAAACCGAGATTATCCAGTTTTCATTTTTATTTTTATTTTTTGAATTTTTTTCAGGTCTATGGGTTTAAATTAAAATGACCCTAAAAGTTCATTGGGCAAAATTGCAAAAATAACCCCAAATGTCTATCTTTACTTCAAGGCATAACCTTCTAGGTTTAGGGTTTTAAAAAAAAAAACTTAAATAACGAAAAGACTAGTTTACCCTTAAAAAATTGAACACGTGACAATTCGTGAAAAAAACATTCGAAAAATTTATTCTCTCACTTTTTTTTTTAAAATTCAAAACGTATTTTTTTTCTTTTTCTCTCCAAAGAGATGTCGTTGGCGATTCTAACAACAAATTTCTCAATTTTCGTCTTACACTCGACATATTTCTCTACTATGACGAGATCTCACATTCCAAAATTGAAGAATTTGAGAATGCATGGAAAGTGTTCGATAAAAATCCTCAGAGAAATTTTGGCTCTTAAAACGTCATACATGTCATATCGGTCAGACTTTAGTCATACCGATCAGATTTTGGTCAGACGTTCACAATTTGGTTAGCCGGTCACACTTTGAGTAAATATGACTTATGTTAATAGATTTTTTTTTATATTAGAATTAGATCACCAAAACGATGAAATGTATTCTTGTAACCCTTATACAACTTTTTGAATCGTTTAAACTTAATTTAGACCTTTATTTTTCGTGTAAAAATGGTCATACCGGTCACACTTTGATAAGACGGTCAGACATTGGTCATACAGTCAGAATTTGGTCAGACGGTCAGACTTCTTGAAAATTGATGAATTTATAATTTTAAAAGTGTTAATTGGTATACTAATAATCTCATACAACACGTTTTTTAAATTTAAAATCGGTCAAACGGTTAGACTTTGGTGAGACGATCAGACTTTGGTCATACGGTCAAACTTTGGTCATAACGATCATATTTTGATCATATCATTAGACTGGTCATATGATTATACGAGCCAGACTAGTCATACTTTTTCAAAAATGATGAATTTACGAATTTAAAAGTGTAGATCAAACATGTTCTTCTTATATTGAATTTTGGCTTATTAGGGTTTCGCTTCGATTCGATTCGAAGGAACAATATCATTTAAGCTTACACTCGTCAAACTTTTCCTCTAGAACGAGATCCGACACACCAAAGTTGAAGAATTTGAGAATGCATGGAAAGTGTTTGATAAAAATCCTCAGAGAAATTTTGGCTATCGAAATGGCACATCGGTCAAACCGATCTGATTTTGCTTATGGTGCGAAGAACAACAATGTCATCAACAACTCATTCCACATAGACCTAAAGTAATAGTAGTGTTTATATAACACATTGAGTACAATTGACTTATGTCGAGAGATTTTTTTTTCTACGTGAAATTAGAACTCCAAAACGATGCAAAAGTAATCTTATAACCCCTACACAACTTTTCGAATCGTTTAGATTTAATTTAGGTATTTTTTTCGTACTCAAATGGGTGGTTGGCTCGAGCATTTTCCACTTTTGTCAAGTGTCCATGAGATCTGCACTGGTCGGCTTCCCCCTTCGGCCATTGTTAACTATAACGATGAACACAAGCTCGGCTCCTACTGATGCTCCATAACTGAGGTTTCTCAGCTTCGGTTCTCTAACTACCATTCATTCTAAAGGTCTTTTACATCTGGAAATGAAGAGAATCAAGGTTCTTGCCATGGAGGAGATCGACCCTGAGGATCCGGATTTTTTTGTGTTTTCTGCGAAATAATATATGCGAAAAGTTTACATCTTTCCGTCGTTTTTGTAAAAACTCGTGATGTGCTGATTTAATGTGTAAGTTTTGTTATGCCATAAGGTGGTTTTCCGGCAAGAGATCAGCTGTTTCCCGGTGATTTGGGAGCGTCAAGTGTTGTGATACTTGTTTGCTGGAGGCCAGACTCGAACACCTCGGAGGGGCTTGTCACAGATTCGGTTAAGTAAACCGGTCATGAACCGGCGATATGAAATGTTGAAATCGAACCGGTAATTGGACTGGATCAAGATTTAGTGGGTTTATAATGGATCTAACTATTGTAATGGGTTTCTTATGCGTAGGCCCGATTTGGAGTTGTGATAGTAATTTGTGTTGTCGTCTTCTGCCTTGTTGTACCCGATTTTTGTTTGCATTAACCGGATACTAAACCGGATTCATGCGGCAATTCATCGCATTAATCGAGTCGAGAACCAGATTGGACACGTGGAGGTTAAACGGCCCAAAACCGAGATTATCCAGTTTTCATTTTTATTTTTATTTTTTGAATTTTTTTCAGGTCTATGGGTTTAAATTAAAATGACCCTAAAAGTTCATTGGGCAAAATTGCAAAAATAACCCCAAATGTCTATCTTTACTTCAAGGCATAACCTTCTAGGTTTAGGGTTTTAAAAAAAAAAACTTAAATAACGAAAAGACTAGTTTACCCTTAAAAAATTGAACACGTGACAATTCGTGAAAAAAACATTCGAAAAATTTATTCTCTCACTTTTTTTTTTAAAATTCAAAACGTATTTTTTTTCTTTTTCTCTCCAAAGAGATGTCGTTGGCGATTCTAACAACAAATTTCTCAATTTTCGTCTTACACTCGACATATTTCTCTACTATGACGAGATCTCACATTCCAAAATTGAAGAATTTGAGAATGCATGGAAAGTGTTCGATAAAAATCCTCAGAGAAATTTTGGCTCTTAAAACGTCATACATGTCATATCGGTCAGACTTTAGTCATACCGATCAGATTTTGGTCAGACGTTCACAATTTGGTTAGCCGGTCACACTTTGAGTAAATATGACTTATGTTAATAGATTTTTTTTTATATTAGAATTAGATCACCAAAACGATGAAATGTATTCTTGTAACCCTTATACAACTTTTTGAATCGTTTAAACTTAATTTAGACCTTTATTTTTCGTGTAAAAATGGTCATACCGGTCACACTTTGATAAGACGGTCAGACATTGGTCATACAGTCAGAATTTGGTCAGACGGTCAGACTTCTTGAAAATTGATGAATTTATAATTTTAAAAGTGTTAATTGGTATACTAATAATCTCATACAACACGTTTTTTAAATTTAAAATCGGTCAAACGGTTAGACTTTGGTGAGACGATCAGACTTTGGTCATACGGTCAAACTTTGGTCATAACGATCATATTTTGATCATATCATTAGACTGGTCATATGATTATACGAGCCAGACTAGTCATACTTTTTCAAAAATGATGAATTTACGAATTTAAAAGTGTAGATCAAACATGTTCTTCTTATATTGAATTTTGGCTTATTAGGGTTTCGCTTCGATTCGATTCGAAGGAACAATATCATTTAAGCTTACACTCGTCAAACTTTTCCTCTAGAACGAGATCCGACACACCAAAGTTGAAGAATTTGAGAATGCATGGAAAGTGTTCCTATTATTAAGATTTGTGTGTAATCGATGAAATGCCCAAACTTAATATTGTTTTTTCACAACAAATTAGTTGAAAAATAGATTGGAAATGAAGAGAACTTGAAGATCAGAGAATGGGCGAGAAGAGAATGTAGTTTGTTCGACATATGCGGATGGAGAGAGAGAGAGCTGGAAGAGGAGAGATAGGTTGAAATATTTTTTTTAAATGAAAATA
The DNA here is from genome assembly GCF_000463585.1 of Tarenaya hassleriana. Lineage (NCBI taxonomy): Eukaryota > Viridiplantae > Streptophyta > Magnoliopsida > Brassicales > Cleomaceae > Tarenaya > Tarenaya hassleriana. Next base: position 573,128 of record NW_010967136.1, read on the forward strand.
TTAAATAAAAAAGGAAGGGTATTTTTGGAAAGATACAATTATGAGGTTATGAAATGATGTTGGTTTTTAAAAAAAAAGAAGGGAGGTCATGTCATGAAGTAAAAATGACATTTAAAGTCATTTTTGTAATTTCCCCAGTTCATTGAGAGCCCATTTATAGATGTGCTAAAGTTAGGGTTAGGGCCGAAAGGAATTAATTGCTCTTCAGCCCCCCTATTTTGCATTTGTTAATTGGGGGAGAAGAAAACTTGAAGCTTTCTCACTCTTGAGTTCTTTCTCTTCGTCTTCGATTCGCTTCGAGCTCAATTCAGAGGAAAATCACTCTCCGGTGAAGCTTGGGTATTTTTCTTGCTCTAGTTTTTCTCTGTTTCCATCCTCCTTACCTTTCTGTCCGCGATTCCGGCGATTTTGACCGGATTGCTGGACCCAACGAACTCCATCCGGATGATCTGATTCAATCTTTAACTGGGATTTTGATGCTCATTCAGTACAGAATTGTAATTTTCACTTCTGGGTCGGCGGATGTCGGATCGATTTCCGGCTTTATTGTGAAGTGCTTATGATGATTAGTAAGTTTTTTTGGGTCGTCGTTTGATGTTCGTGTTGCATTTGCTGTTGTAGACTGGTGAAATCGAAAAATGTCGCAATCTTCGGTCGATGTTCCGCCAAAGGGTGGGTTCAGCTTTGATCTGTGTAGGAGGAATGAGATGCTTGCGCAGAAAGGTCTTAAAGCTCCTTCTTTCCTGAAGACGGGTACCACCATCGTTGGGTTGATTTTCCAGGTCTGTTTTGTTCCGACATATCTTTTCTTCATACTCGTGGCTGGAGTTGCAATTTTAGTGTTTGAATTTGTGGGTATTTGAGATGGCGAATCTCGCAATGTATTGTCTCATCCAACGTTTTTGTTTTGGTATGGGTTATGGATTCCGTAGTATATCATACAGGTGGATGGAATACTCTTGTGTCTTAACAACAATGGAAGCTGATTATCATTCTTTTGTTGAGCAAAAATGGACAAGGGGTTTAAGGATACCATGTTAAGATGATTTGGTTTCACAACATAGAAGCTGAAACTACAACTTCGTAAATTCGTTCCGGCTTGCAACATGAAACTAGAAGTTGTTGTTTGTATGATCGACCTCTAACCTGGACTTCATCACCATATCAGATTGTTTTGTCAGGATGTGTGGGGTGCTCTCTTGATGGTTACCTGTAGAAAATTTGTGAGGAATCCTTCTTTTTTCATCCGAATTTTGATTTTTTTGCTCAGTTGTTCAGCGCATTTGATGTAGGATTCATTTCTTTCAACATGTATTGTTTCTTGTTTGTTTGACAACTTGTTGATGAAATCAATCCCCTGAGTGGCAACAGCATGTAATATGTGATTGATTTTGGTGGTCCTTTGTTGTTGTTACTGTGTTGTACTCTCTTGGCAAATACTTGTTGAAGATATGCAATTTTGGTGTCATTTTCCGGTTTATGCAGGATGGCGTGATACTTGGGGCTGATACCCGGGCAACTGAGGGGCCCATAGTTGCTGATAAGAACTGTGAGAAGATTCATTACATGGCACCAAACATATACTGCTGTGGTGCAGGAACTGCTGCCGATACTGAAGCAGTTACGGGTATTTCCTTAAACCCGAGTTTTTTAAACTGTAGTGCCAGCTTTGGTTGTTCCTCTCTCCTTGTCTGTTAAATCAGTTAAAAGCTATCAAAAATCACAAAACTCGATATGTTTTGAAATCTTGGTTTCTGTCTTAATGTTTCAGATATGGTCAGCTCGCAGTTGCGGTTGCACCGATATCGAACCAACCGAGAGTCGAGGGTCATCACTGCTTTGACTCTTCTCAAAAGACATCTATTCAGGTTTATATCATTTCTATCTCCTCGAGAAGCTTGTGTAATGGTTTGTGACGAGTACCTGGTTGTTTTTAACTGCTGCTCTTGTTTGTACCATTTAGCTACCAAGGTCATGTCTCAGCTGCTCTTGTTCTTGGTGGAGTTGATGTTACAGGACCTCATCTTCACACTGTGAGTTGAGTTTTGATTTTTCCCCCTTTTTGCCCAGAAAGAGATTTTATCATTCAGGTTCTCAGTTCTCACTTCTCTTAATCTCTAACATTTGATTTGGCTAAACTGTAGATATACCCGCACGGATCAACTGACACTCTGCCGTTTGCTACCATGGGGTCTGGCTCTCTTGCTGCAATGGCTGTGTTTGAGGCAAAGTACAAAGAAGGTCTAACGGTAAGTTAGCCAAGAAGGTAATCTTTAACTGATCAAATTTCTTCTCTGTGTTCTTTCTAATGGATTCTAGTGTCGAAAATCCTCCAGAGAGATGAAGGAATTAAGTTGGTAGCTGAAGCCATATGCTCGGGTATATTCAATGACTTGGGCAGTGGAAGCAATGTGGATATTTGCGTGATCACGAAGGTATCTCCCCCTTTCAGATCTCCCTGTTTTGGCTTTTTAGTTGTCCTGACAATCAGGGTGCTCAATTCAATCATCAATCTTGTAATGCTTTGGACATCTGGTCTAATGATGTGATTGAACCCTAAAAGGGATACAATCCGAAACCTAATGTGGGTTTTCACCACTGAATCAAACTCTTGGGAAAACACTATAGAAGTTGTACAAAACTGGGTTAGCTAACGCAATTTGGGCAACAGGGACAGAAGGAATACCTCAGGAATTACATGCTGCCCAACCCAAGAACATATGTCAGCAGCAGAGGGTATACATTCTCCAAGAAAACTGGTAAAGCTCCTTTGTCTTTGCTCGTTAAAGATCAGTTGAAACTATAACAAGTTCCTCTCGCTGTTTTCACATAAACTAGAGTTTTCTTTCCATAAACACTTCCCCTTAGGTGTCTAATTGTCTGCCCATTTCTTGTCATTTCATTATGTTGTAAGATATGGGTTTGTCATTGTTGTTTCCCCGAACAAAAAACCGTTTATTTTTTTGCTGGAAACAGAGGTTCTTCAGACGAGAATCACGCCATTGACGGAAAGGGTGGAAGTTGTAGAAGTGGGCGAGGCCATGGAGGAATGAATGAATGAACTCACTTGAGCTAACATTGTCTTTTGCCCCCTTCTTTCCCTGTCTTTGAGGGTTGTATCAGTGAAGACAAGTGAGATTCCGTAGTGTTTTTTTTTTCCTTCTATGCTATGTTTAAGATTCTCATTTGGGTTACGCAAATGAACTTCTTTGATTGAAATGGCTATGGATGTGGTTGTTATTTGTACTGATTTAACACATTGGTATTATGGCTCTCCACACCATAATAACATTAACATCGTTGGCAACAAACACCATATGAAATAAGCTGCTGGCCAATTTGAAATTGAAAATTTATTTGAAAAAAATGAGCATGTTTATTAATAAAGATAGCTTCGACTATCGAATACAAACTTACTAGATAATAACCCGCGTACTAAATATTTACGAACTTAAATAATTTTTTTATTTTTAAAATTAAATATAATAAATTTTGTTTTTAAATTTATAATTTAAATTATTTTATTAAAATATTTTTTTGTCAAAGTGTAAAAATAATAAGATGATAAGGATGAATCTAAATATAATAGTATGGGGTATTATATCCCACGCTATAATTAACAAAATATAATTTATTCATTCGTAATATTTTTATCACTATTTTCTTTCTTTATATGTTTCTCTTATCATTTTTTATATCTGCATGCATCATGTAGACTTAAAATCTCAAATCTCAAAATGTTTAATAATTTTCTACACTATCTCCAATGATATTAAATTTTGGTGAATTGCGATAAGTAAATATATGATATGCTTTACTACGTGAACATGCCACGCCACTAAACTAAAATTGAATATTTTTTCGGTTCATATTAAATTAATTGGTTTGGTTGATTCGGTAATGATTTTATGATGATTTTGAGTTGTAGTATGATATGAAACACTTGACGTTTATATTTGTATTTAATTTGTTAATATGATTATAGCAAAAACTAATATAAATTGTTTGAGTTGAACTAAATATAAATAGAAAATTTTAATAATATAAAAACATTATTATATTTTTTTGCAAACAGAATTAAATAAATGACAGAATATTGTTATTGCTGCATAGATATTTTACCACTGTAACCAATTTATTATGGTTGTCTTTAGTACTGGTGTGACTTTCTTCAATGCCTGTCAAAAATTCGGTTGTGAAGCAATAATAAAAATTATTTTGGTAAATATTATAAATATAGGTTTTTTCAAGAATAATATAATTTATTTACCTTAAACGGAAATTTTTGATAATGTCCAATTTTTCATCTATATAAATCTTTGTAGACATTGATGTGTTGAGTGATAGAACACCTGATACATAAAATGTATTAGTAAACTCAATATAATAATGATAATGATTTTTAAATATTAATCTATCAAATATTTAGAAATTAATTTGTGTTAAATAATTACCGTGAATAATCTTTGGATTTACATCCGTAACTACTGCGATACTTTTTCTGACATTCAATCTATGAATTTGTGAACTGATTTCTGCAGCGAGATCATCCCATACAGAAAGCTTGACGATATTGTTACTGGTTTTTAAATTGAAATTATATGTTAGTTTGTATAAAACTAATTTAGTTAAAATTTTATAAAATGATATTTTATCAATGTAAATAAAATTTGAAAACTTATTCTTCCAATAAATAAATGAAGAATAATTTTCTGAGTTGACGACGACATTCGTAAATTTGATCTTTGTATTGCGACTAAAACTCCAATAATATCTGCAACATTAGAGAATATATTAATTATAAAATCCAATATTTTTTTTTGGTTTTTTTTATATTATCACATACTTGGTAGATCGTGTTTTTTATTTGCCAACGCCAACAAATCGTCGTATAAACATATTCAAAATTTTTCTTTGGAAATACTATAAGTAGTTACAATAACTTTTTCAATATTAGTATATTCTGTAAAATAAATACGAAATTTACTGTTCGTTAATTTGTATATATTTTTATTTGGTAGAATCTTAAAATGTCTGATTAAAAATACATCTCTCTCGTTTATTATATTTTTAAAATTTTCTGCATGATCCTGAAATATTTTTCCTTCAACAATATTCTCGTACAACGTTATAAGTAGAAAAGATTAGATTTTTAATAAACATGGTATACGAAAATCAATGTTAATTAGAACGTACATTTTCATCAATTAATAAGAATCTGATGCCATTGAACCTATTCCCATTGAAAGGATTTCGTTCATCCCATATTCGTAAAAATCTGACCATAATACACCGATAATTATGATGTATACTCATCTGATCCAATCCTACATGGGTTGATATCACTAGATGCATCTGATATTTAGATTCCTACAATAAATTTTTATTTGATCCATAACAACATTATTTGTAATATAATATATTTATTCATTATTTGTATATAAATAAGGCAATCGTTGACTGAAATAATATATGTATTTACACACAAAAATCGGCGGGATATCATATTTAAAAATATAAAAAATATGATTAGCAGATAAATATTATATTTTATATAAATTAATGAAAATTTAACAAAATGCAACATAAGTGATGTTTAGGTTGATCCACCAAATTGTTCTAAATAAAACTTTTATATATATAGATGTGGAGAATAATAACTATATAACCCGTGAATCATTATTAGTAAACTTAAATCAAAAAATAAAATTATATATATATATATATATATATATATATAAAACAAACATGTTAAACAAAAATCGGTAAACAAAAACAAATTTTTTTACTTCTATATATAAACATATATAATATAGATACTGATATAAATATAAAAAAAATTAAATATATGCTTTGTATGAAATGTTATGTTTACTTACATTTAACAAATTGATAGCACTAACCAAATGATATATTCACTGATTAATCTTCATTATTATCAAAGTAAATTCAGAAAAATACTATTAATCAAATATAAAAAAACCAAACAGTTAAATAAAAAATAAGAAACAAAAACATATTCTTTTTACTTTTTATAAATAAAATAAAGATATAGATTACATATTAGATATGATAACATAAGAAAATTTTAAAAAGAATTTTGCTTGGAATTATATTTTTTTTAAAATAATATAAATATATTGCATCATCAGATCTATTTTATTCTTCTATAATATTAATGACGAAGGAAGACCATGGTTTTGTTGATGTTATTTAGAGAAAATATGAAATTTTCATGCATTGAATATGAAATATTACTAAAATAAATATATTTTAAAGATATTAGACATCGAAAATAGAATAATTGAAATGAATGTAACTAAAAAAATCGAGAGGGTAAATATAGATATGGACATCGTGAGAAAAAAATTGTTGTTATATATATATATATATGATTTTAATGTAAAAAATAAATAAATTTAAAATTAAATTTCACAAAGTTTTCTTTTTTTAAATACCTCGATCAAAGTATTGAATACAAATTAAACTAATATATTATATATTTATACGTTTATATAAACTAATTTAAATAATGTTTTAAATACGATTAAAAATAACGTACGTAGATAGTCTTTTTAAATTAATATATAATACATCTATAAATAGTTTTATAAATTGAATAACATAGTTATTTTCTCACTAAATATTGCTCAAACTAATAATTTAAATAAAAGGTTTTTAAATATATTTTTTATGGGATACATGTCACTAACATTTTGTGACAACCCAGATTTCAAAAAAAAAAAAAAAATGGACCGAACGGACCGGTGATGACAGACTGGACGGACCCCTGACCAGACAGTCCGGAACGAATGGACCAGATTGTCGGGAGCAATTTTCGTCCGGATCGGACCTGAAAGCGACTGATGCGCACCAAATCCCGACCAACAATCCAATTTTCTCGACCCTAGAGACCGTAGGATGCGATTTTTCTACCATGGGTCCGGATTTCCACCAAAAATTCGACCAATTCGGGCTTTATTTAGCCATCTTCTTCCCCTTCATTCTTCCTCAACCTCAGAGCCGAATTCTCCCTCAAATCCGACGAACTCACGTTCTTACTTGCTTCTACATACCAAGAGAAGCATCGCCAAGCCCCTTATCTGTCACCCAGAGCACATAATTAATCCGAGGTGAGTGAATTCGAGTTTAATTCGGAAGTCTGTTGACATAGGGTTTGGATTTTTGTGTGTTTCATGCGAAATTGATGCTTGATTCGTGTTAAACATGAGATTTTATGAGTTTTAGTGTATTATCCATAGTGAATCGTGCATGTTTGAGTGTTTTTTGATGAAATCCGAGGACTAGAACGTCCAGTATGAGGTCAGACCGTACGGTCTAGACAAGGCGGAACGTCCGTTCTGAACCGACAGAACCGATCGGTCTAGGAGCTAGACCGATCGGTCTGAACGAAAATCAAACCGAAAAAAAAATGAAAAATGAAAAATGTAAAATAAATCGAAAATACGGGCCAGATCGGACCCCACGTAGTCTGGACCTAAAATGAATAACATGTAAAGTTAAAAACCACGGAATCAACCGAACTGGTTATCCGGGCAGACCGAGACCAGACATGTCATACCGGAGGTACAATTCGGTAATTTAAATGGAAAGACTCAAAGAAAATATATGAATGAATATAAAAGACTACGTAAGCAAAAATGCATGTATAATAAATAAACTATATAATGCGTGTGACTGGGGTAGCTGGCATGGCGTTAACGTTAATTCGAAAGGGTTCGGATTAACGATTAGCGCATGATTGTAGAAACAGACGTTTGTGAATGATTGCACAATGTTTGCGAGATTGTGTCCCATCCATGGGCCATCCGATCCGGGTCGGATGTCATCCATATGGGATATGATTGTGAATGAGGCAATAACCTAATTGCGCCAACGTCCAAACGATGGGACGGTTATGGGCACCCCGATGACTTGCGTAGATAGCCGATTGTAGTCGGTACTATTGCATGACGAGGAATATACGGTTCTTGGAACCGCACCAACGTTTCTGCTAGCGACGGAGCGGATCCCGGGATATGAGTATTCCGAGGATAAGGCAATACATATACATGAGATCCGGGTAGATTGGGGTCTCCCGAGGAGGTGGTATGGACTTACTCTGCCAGGTTTGGGCACGAACCTGACAAGTATTTCCGCGACGGATGGTCGGCGAGGGGGAATTGCAGCGATTGGCTCTCCCGTTATAGTTGATGGCGTCGGTTGTAGCCGACGTCTGGTGAACTCCGATATTGAGAGGTGACATCAATGCCGGAGCGAGGTGACACGCCTAGTATCGAGAGATGACATCGATGCTAGGGTGGGGTGATGTGTTCGGGTGGAGAAAAATATATTTATGCCGGATCCGAGTGGTTGCGGAGTAGATGGATCTCGAGGAGAGATGTGGTTGTGCTATGCACATGGGGAGTACATTACCTAAGCATGGTGCGCGTAGAGACGATTCGACGGACACTGTCCTGCGATTTGTCGTACGAACTTGATTGTGATTGCTGATATGCTTATCATTGATTCCATGTTTTCGATTCCTGTTTACTAGAATATTTGTATATATATATATATATATATATATATATATATATATATGTATTTGTTTTCCCTGGTTCCATGAGTATAGAACTCCGGGTTACGCCCGAGTTCACTCTCTAAGCAAATTAGCTTAGGACGTTGTTACGCAACGTTTCAGGTCATGAGCAGCAGTAGCTGTGGAACGGATATCGGAGATCTAGGCAGCTTATCACCACCACTCATGTAAAATTATTTACTATGAGACGCTTATGCTTTTGGGAAACGGTTTTGCTATTATATCGGTGGTAGACTTTCGCGGTTTGTAATAATGAATTCGCTACCACTTGTAATGTATAATTATCTATGGAATAATGTATCATATATGTATTCATGAATGTTTTCTTCCGCTAACTCTGAAAAGAAAAGTTTTAAATTCTCGCGGATTTTTGGAAATTGAATTTTTATTTTAGTTGTCCATGTGATACAACTCGTATTGCGGGATACGGGTTTCGGGTGTCACAGTGATACATCCTTCCACGGGAAAAGAATGTGCTCGTATTTTCACTGGAATTTGGGAATGAGTAAAAATAATTTTTAAAGATTTTACAAAAATCTAAGCATGATCACTAGGTCCCGATACTAAATAAAGTTTCTTGTCCGCAGTAGCTATGTCTCCACGACGTGCTGCACCTGAGCAACGACCTCAAGGACCGAGGGCACCTCCGCCGAATAATGACATGGCGGAAATGCAACGTCAGTTCGCATTGTTCCAAGGGAACATCTGGCAGTTTATACGAGGCTGCATGCCACCGCCACCGCCACCGCCACCGCCTGCTGCTCCACCTGCGGCAAGGCCGAAGGGAAGTTTGCCACCACCACCACCGATGCCTGCACCTCCGAGGATTCTAGAGTAAGTGGTAGTGGACTACTTGCCATTCGTCAAGGAACTCCGAGCTTTGGACGCTCCAGAGTTTGAGGGTTCTCTTAGCCTTGAGGCAGCAGAAGACTGGATCATCAAGATCACCCACCACTTCAACTACATCTGGGGCCCGCTGGAGTACCGTACTGAGTTAGCAAGCCATCATCTGGCTGGCGCAGCTCGCCACTGGTGGGAGGAAGTCGTACGTGAGGCTCCCGCATGACATCAATTCTCGTGGGAAGAGTTCCGAGCGGAGTTCGACCAGAAGTACTATCGGAGGCAAGATCAGACCCACCGTATTGTGGAATTCCTTCGCCTCGAACAGGGTAACCTGACTGTTCGAGAGTATGAAGTCGAATTCAATCGGTTGCTAAAGTAGGAGGCGACCTAGTGCCCACCGAGGAGTACAAGATCCAGAAATTCATTGATGGGTTACTTGCTTCTCTCAGGAGGAGAATCGAGTGCCATGAGTACCCTACGTTGAGTCGGTACATCAACCAACTCGACAAGGTGGAGCGGAGCAAGAAGGAGAAGATGGACGCCAAGATATAAGACTGTGGTCCATATTGGAGAATGCCGATCAACCGTTCCCCGGTGAGGATTGGGCAGACGAGTCAACCCCGCGACAAGGGGAAGGCTCTAGCGTTTCGCCCCACGACCCCGACCCAACCACTACAGTATAGGAGGCCATGTGGAAACACCATGACGTGCTACCGTTGCGGTCAACCGGGGCATTTTGCCGCTAGATGCACTGCGAACATAACTCCTCAAGCCAACAACAAGCCACCGCGTCCAGAACAGAGGAGATCGGGTATTGTTCCGAGAGTTTATGCTCTCACAACTGAGGACGATGTCCAGGAGGAGCCATACACAGTGGAGGAGCCATTTGCTACTGAGCCATTGACCACATACGAGGCCACTGATGAAGATTATCTGGAGGAGGCTGATGTTGCTACCATCACAGGTATCATTTGCATACATGATGTTGTATGCGTCACTTTGTTTGACACGGGAGCTACACATAGCTTCTTGAGTGAGAAAAAGGCAGGAGAATTGTCGATCATGGAGATCGATATGATTACACACTTTATGGTGTGTACACTTGCGAGATAGACTCTTCCGGTACAGGAGATTTTGCATTGCATGCCCCTGACTATCTGTGGAATGATGTTGACGGCAGATCTTATTGTCGTACCTATCCGGGGTTACGACTTAATACTGGGAATGGATTGGTTGTCGAAGCATCAAGCCCAGATTGATGTCGCTAGCGAACTATTTGGTTCACTGAGGAGAGCGGAGGATTCGAGTTCGTTGGGAACATGTCACGGAAGGTGTATCCAATTATATCAGCTTTGAAGGCTAACAGGATGATCGAGAAAGGGAATGAAGCCTTCTTGATTGTAATCACAGCAACCGAAGGAATCGAAGCAAAGTTGGAAGATACTGTCGTGGTTCGGGAATTCCACGATGTGTTTCCTGATGAACTACCCGGACTACTACCAGAACAGGAGGTAGATTTCTCCATTGAGGTTGTGTCAGGAACGAAGCCAATATCTAAGACTCCCTATCGGATGGCTCCGACCGAGATGGCAGAAATAAAGAAGTAGTTAAACGAACTAATGGAGACAGGGTTTATCCAACCGAGCGTATCACCGTGGGGAGCACCGGTGATATTTGTGAAGAAGAAGGATGGTAGTATGCGACTCTACATTGACTAACGAGGTCTTAACCAAGTGACCATCAAGAATCGGTACCCCTTGCTGAGAATTGATAAGCTGATTGACCAGTTGCAAGGAGCGAAGTGGCTTTCCAAGATCGACTCGCGTTCTGGGTATTACCAGATCCGAGTAAAGGCTGGAGATATTCATAACACTGCCTTTCGAACGCGATACAGTCATTTTGAGTTTGTAGTCATGCCATTTGGGTTGACGAATGCTCCAGCGGTTTTCATGCAGCTAATGCACCGTGTGTTCATGGAGTATCTCGATGAGGTTGTCATAATCTTCATTGACGATCTCTTGATATATTCACCGGACCAGCAGACTCATGAAGAACACTTGTGGAAAATCTTATGGCGATTGAGGGATAATCAGTGATACGCCAAATTCAGCAAGTGCGATTTTTGGTTGCAAGAAATCGGATTCCTTGGTCACATCGTCTCAGCGCATGGTAGGGCTGGGCGTTTCGGTTCAGTTCTTCAGAACCGGACTGAACCGAACCGTTAAAACGGTATTTTTCCCGATCCGAAACCGCTGTTATTTCCCGAACGGTAACATTTTTAGAGAACCAAATTTTCCGGGACCGAACCGAATCGAACCGAACTTTAAAAATCCCAAAAAATCGAATATTTTTAAAGGAAATCTATCATTTTTTAATAAAATCTGGAACCGAACCGAATCGATACCGAAATCGAACCGAACTGAATACAATAAAAAACCCGATTGGTATCTATTTTTGTAAAACCGAAAGAACCGAACCGATTTATTCCGTCCCGAACCCGAACTGTTTCCCGAAACGCCCACCCCTAGCGCAAGGTATCCAAGTTGATCCGGCAAAGATCGAGGCAGTAATGGATTGGAAGACGCCCACCAATGTGACTGAAATTCGAAGTTTATTGGATTTAACAGGCTATTACCGTCGTTTCGTTGAAGGATTCGCTAAACTGGCAAAGCCAATGACGAAGTTGACGGGAAAGAATGTACGCTTCGAATGGACAGAGGATTGTGAGCGGAGTTTTATGAACTCAAAAAGAGGTTGACAACTGCGCCTATTTTGGCGTTACCGCGTCCAGGTGTTCTGTATGACGTATATACGGATGCATCGAGGCAAGGATTGGGCATGTGTTTTAATGCAAGAAAGACATGTGATAGCATATGCATCCAGACAGTTGAAAAGACACGAGGAGAACTATCCGACTCATGATCTGGAACTAGTCGCGATAATCCATGCTCTAAAATTTTGGAGATCTTATCTTTATGGTGAGAAGGTTAAACTCAACACCGATCATAAGAGTTTTAACCCATGTCATCTCGCAGAAAGATTTGAACCTCTGACGAAGACGATGGCTAGAATTGATGGCTGATTATGACTTGGAAATTGTTTACCATCCAGGTAAAGCAATGTCGTAGCTGATGCATTGAGCCGGAAGAAGATATTGTCTGCTATCAGAGTACTGTCGTCATCACAGGAGAATATAGCAGAGTTGTCAACTATATTGGGTCATTTGACGATTGCAGAAAATGAATAGTTCCCAGATCTGAGAACATGGGTAATTTCAGAGCAGCAGAGTGACCCAGAACTCATGAAGTACATACAGGAGATTGAGCGATATCGGGAAAAAGGGTATTAGTTGGATGATGCACAAGCGTTGAGACTCCATAACCGACTTTGTGTACCAGATAACGGTGAACTGAGACGGAAAATCTTGTAAGAAGCTCATCAGTCCAGATTAGCGATTCATCCAGAAGCTAGCAAGATGTATCGAGGTTTACGACAGTGGTATACTTGGCCCGGCATCAAGAAAGACATTGCGGATTTTGCTACGCGATGTCTGACGTGTCAACAAGTGAAGGCTGAACGACAAATGCCTGGGGGGAAGTTGCAACCATTAGAGATTGCGAAATGGAAGTGGGACTCTATACCAATGGATTTCTTGGTTGGATTGCCAATAATTCCAACGAAGAAGAATGCAATTTGGGTGATTGTGGACCGATTAACCAAATTGGCACATTTCATACCGATCCGACAAGAATACACAGTTGAGAGATTGACACAGATCTATGTGGATGAGATCGTCCGATTACATGGAGTGCCGAGTGAGATTATCTTTGACAGAGATCCTCGCTTTACTTCAAGACTGTGGAATGCTATACATGATGCATTGGGAACGAAGTTGAAGATGAGTATGACATATCACCCACATACAGATGGACAGTCGGAATGGACTATCCAAACGCTTGAAGATATGTTGAGAGCGTGTATACTAGATTGGGGAATTCTGTGGGACCGACACCTGATGTGAAAATTTGCGTACAACAACAGTTTTCATGCCAGCATCGGTATGTCGCCTTACGAGGCACTGTATAGGCGACCTTGTAAGATGCCACTATGTTGGACGAAATTCGGAGAACGACGAAATTTTGGGCCTGAAATTGTGGAGGAAACGACTGAGGTTATCAGAAATATCAAAGTTAACCTGAAAGTCGCCCAAGACCGTCAGAAGTCTTATGCAGATAAACGGAGGCGGGATTTCCAACTAGAAGTGGGTGATCAAGTATTCCTTCGAGTACAGACGATTTGAGGATATGCAAGGTTCGGTAAAACGGGGAATCTCAAACCTCGTTATATTGGGCCGTATCCAGTAATTGGAAAAGTGGGAGCAGTGGTGTATCGAGTGGAGTTACCAGCAGAACTCAGTAACATACATGATGTATTCCACGTGTCCATGTTACGGAAATACGTGGTAGATCCGTCCCACATTTTACGGTCGCAGGAGATTGAGGTTATCCACAATGTTCACTTTCTTGATGAGCCGCTACAAATCGTGGACTACAAGACGAAGCAGTTGTGGAATAAGGAGATCCTCTTAGTCAAAGTCCTGTGGCAGAGTCAAGGAGTCTCCGACATGACATGGGAACCAGAGAAGGAGATGCGCCAATATTACCCCTATCTAACTTATTTTTCATTCGAATTAGAGGACGAATTCACTTTGAGGGGGTAGATTGTGACAACCCAGATTTCAAAAAAAAATGGACCGGACGGACCGGTGATGACAGACCGCTGACCAGACAGTCCGGAACGGACGGACCAGATTGTCGGCAATAGTTTTCGACCGGATCCGACCTGAAAGCGATTGGTGCACACCAAATCCCGACCAACAATCCGATTTTCTCGACCCTAGAGACCGTAGGACGCGATTTTTCTACCACCTAACGGTCCGTCAGGTCCAGACCCTGGTTCCGGATTTCCACCAAAAAATTCGACCAATTCAGGCTTTATTTAGCCATCTTCTTCCTCTTCATTCTTCCTCAATCTCAGAGCCGAATTCTTCCTCAAATCCGAGGCACTCACGTCCTTACTTGCTTCTACAGACCAAGAGGAGCATCACCAAACCCCCTATCCGTCACCCAGAGCACATAATTATTCCTAGATGAGTGAATTCGAGTTTAATTCAGAAGTCTGTTGACGTGGGGTTTGGGTTTTTGTGTGTTTCATGCGAAATTGATACTTGATTCGTGTTAAACATGAGATTTTATGAGTTTTACTGTATTATCCATAGTGAATCGTGCATGTTTGAGTGTTTTTAATGAAATCTGAGGACTAAAACGTCCGGTCTGAGGTCAGACCGTCCGGTCTAGGTTGCGGGATAAAACGCGAAGTTTAGAGGTTGAAGACGAAGTCTAGATCGTCCATTCTGGACAGTCCGGACCGTCCGTTCTGGAAAAGTCACACTATCCGTTCTGAACCGACTGGACCGATCGGTCTGAACGAAAATCAACCCGAAAAAAAAATAAAAAATAAAAAATGTAAAATAACCTGAAAATACGGGCCAGATCGGATCCCACGTAGTCTGGGCCCAAAATGAATAACAGGTAAGGTTAAAAACCACGGAATTAACCGAATTGGTTATCCGGGTGGACCAGGACCAGACAGGTCATATCGGAGGTACAATTCGGTAATTTAAATGGAAAGACTCAAAGAAAATATATAAATGAATATAAAATACTACGCAAGCGGAAATGCATATATAATAAATAAACTATATAAATGTGTGTGAGTGGGGTAGTTGGTATGGCGTTAATGTTAATTCGAAAGGGTTCGGATTAACGTTTAGCGTGTGATTGTAGAAACGGACGTTTGTGAATGATTGCACGATGTTTACGAGATTGCGTCCCATCCATGGGTCATCCGATCCGGGGGATGTCACCCATATGGGATATGATTGTGAATGAGGCGATAACCTAATCGCGCCAACACATAACGATAGGACAGTTATGGGCACTCCGATGACTTGCGTAGTTAACCGATTGTAGTCGGTACTATTGCGTGACGAGGAATATACGGTTCTTGGAACCGCGCCAACGTTTCTACTAGCGACGGAGCGGATCCCGGATATGAGTATCCCGAGGATGAGGCAGTACATATACCTGAGATCCGGGTAGATTGGGGTCTCCCGAGGAGATGGTACGGACTTACTCTGCCAGGTTCGGGCACGAACCTGACAAGTATTTCCGCGACGGATGGTCGACGAGGGGAGTTGCAGCGATTGCCTCTCCCGCTATAGTCGATGGCGTCGTCTTGAGCCTATTGATTAAATCACAATTAGAGGAATAGAGCGAGGTGACACGCCTAGTATCGAGAGGTGACATCGATGCTAGGGTGGGGTGATGGGTTCGGGCAGAGAAAAATATATTTATGCCGGATCCGAGTGGTTGCGAAGTAGGTAGATTCCGAGGAGAGAGATGGTTGTGCTATGCACATGGGGAGTACGTTACCTACGCATGGTGCGCGTAGAGACGATTCGACGGAATCTGTCCTGCGACTTGTCGTACGGACTTGATTGTGATTGCTGATATGCTTATCATTGATTCCATGTTTTCGATTCCTGTTTACTAGAATATTAGTATATATATATATATATATATATGTGTGTGTATGTATTTGCTTTCCCTGGTTCCATGAGAATAGAACTCCGGGTTACGCCCGAGTTCACTCTCTAAACAATTAGCTCAGGACGTTGTTACGCAACGTTTCAGGTCGTGAGCAGCAGTAGCCGCGGAGCGGACATCGGAGACCTGGGCAGCTTATCACCACTCATGTATAATTATTTACTATGAGACGCTTATGCTTTTGGGAAACGGTTTTGCTATTATATCGGTGGTAGACTTTCGCGGTTTGTAATAATGAATTCGCTATCACTTGTAATGTATAATTATCTATCGAATAATGTATCATATATGTATTCATGAATGTTTTCTTCCGCTAACTCTGAAAAGAAAATTTTTAAATTTCCGCAGATTTTTGGAAATTGAGTTTTTATTTTAGTTGTCCATATGATGCAACTCGTATTGCGGGATACGGATTTCGGGTGTCACACACTTTAACTGAACTGTATTTTCATAATAAAAAAATTAATGTAAATCTAAATATATATAATATTTTCGTTGTCTATTATATAAATATTTTATGATATAAAACATTTTAACCTATAATATAATAGATAAATCATAATGATATCTAAACAATCTCCAAGTTTTTTTTTGATATAGGTGAATGCCAGCATGGGGCTCGAACCGTGCCTTATCTCCAAATTTAACACTCAATTCTTGATTAAATCGATCATCAACGTTCATAATTGCAACTGTTATGATAAATACGAAAAATTCTAACGCAAACAAATTAAAGATTATGTTTGACAGATTGATAACAGTAATAAATTAATATATTTTGTTGTTTGATTCAATATTATTAAAGTCAAACAAAAAATACTACTAATCATATAAAAAAAATAGATTTAATAGAAAATAGAAAGTAAAAACGTGACTTTTTTAATACCTCTAACACGAATCGGATTAGATCTTTGTTTTTTACGATGTTCAAACACCAGTTTGGTGGATTCGGAAGTTTGTATTGTTGATGTGATTGTTGGGAGCTGATTTTCATCATTTTATAGTTTGGAATTTCACTTTAATTAAATGATGGAGGAATAACTTAAATATTCTCAAAAAAAAATTGAACCTCATTTAAATCATTTTCTTGGTACCGTAAAACTCAGAAATCAATTAGTCTTTATTTAATGTTATTATGATTGACATAATAACTTTTTTCAAACTTTAAATTGAATAATTATATTGACACATGTCACTCCCATATTAATCAACTGTACTTATATATATATATATAATATAATAATATAGGATTCTACTGGTTGTACCGCAACAGTTACGATTGCGGATGATGACGTTTTTAGAGCGTTTGATAGCGATTATGAACGATTAGTACTGACTGTTTGATAAATTGTTGTTGGCATCGATTGCGAGTGGATGCGGTTGGAACTGAATGGTTTGTTGCGGTTGCGTTTGATATAAATTATCAAAAAGAATATTATTTTATAATAATTTTGTTATAATAGTTTTAATTAATTTTTTAGTATCATTTGATAAAAAAATATTTACTAATAAATTTAAAATATAAATATTATCAATTTAATTTATTTTCTTCTACAAGTTTAGAAATTAATATTACTCCAAAATACAAGTTCAGGAATTTTTAGGGTTTTTTCCCTTTTATTTTTGTCAAACTATCACTAATTTATTTTAATACCCAACAATCCTTTTTGTTTATTATAATACATCGACTTTCATAAAAAAAAATATATGATAAGAATATATATGTTTTATTAAGCGATGATGTCACGCCTTAAATATAATTATTTATGTATTTTAATATTCGATTTC
This sequence comes from Tarenaya hassleriana, assembly GCF_000463585.1. Taxonomy (NCBI): domain Eukaryota; kingdom Viridiplantae; phylum Streptophyta; class Magnoliopsida; order Brassicales; family Cleomaceae; genus Tarenaya; species Tarenaya hassleriana. The sequence goes on from NW_010967136.1 coordinate 591,029, forward strand.
AATTTAGATATCTTTTAAATAGATGCTATACAGAAATACATGAGATTTTGAAGTATATTCTTATCATGGTATATTTAAGCATATCATGGCGTTTACCCTTTCCTTAAACCACGATTACAAGTAATGACATCGTTTTTATTTTTTTAATGAATTTTTGAAAACCATCAATTCAACTATATGGCGGATTACCCAAGAGACCGTAGCCGAGTCGTATAGCTGGTGAGAGGAGGTGGGATGTCTCTGTCCTAACTAGATCCCACGTTCGAGCCGCGGGTCGCGGGTTGGAGAGGAGATACGTAATTTAATTGCGAGATATAAAGATTACCTCCGGACCGTGAGAGATATAGTCGGGACAAATACCCCATGAACTCCCTAGTTAAAAAAAATTATATGGCTGATTTTGACAGATCTTTAAAAATATAACAGAATTAAAAAAAAGGTCATGGTACATTTAATTTATAAAAAATCATTAGTCCAATAACTATGAATTACAAAGAATAATTATTCATTCGGAAAAATTTGAAATCATATAATACTATTTTTCTCTTTTCTATATAGACTACATTTTTAGCCAATTGGAGGCCATTCCTTCGATCGACTGATTTCAATATCGGCTAGACCCGGCCTCTTTCCATGCAGAAAATGCATTACAATCCATATTATAAAATAAACTATACGTTATTATAATTAAGTTTATAACCTAAATAAAAGTTTCTATATAATTTTTTTTTTATAAAAAAATGTATTGGCTAAAATTACCGTGGGCGTAGTTCTTCCATAATCCATGTTATAACAGGATCGACAGTCAAATTATAACATAATATTATCGTTGGTAATCGAGTACATAACTAGACAAAAAAGTTTCTAATAATATAAAGAATATAATTTCTAATAGAATAAAAAAAATATAAACTAAATAATAAAAATAATAATATGTGAACCGTACATAAATTATACTCTACTTATTAATATATTAAGTAAACCACAATTTGACTAATAATTTAAGTACATCTAATATTCGTTTAATTCATTTTGGAAATTACATCGTAAAAATATAAAATGAGTATACATCATCATACATACATACATACATACATACATACATACATACATACATACATACATACATACATACATACATACATACATACATACATACATACATACATACATACATACATACATACATACATACATACATACATACATACATACATACATACATACATACATACATACATACATACATACATACATACATACATACATACATACATACATACATACATACATACATACATACATACATACATACATACATACATACATACATACATACATACATACATACATACATACATACATACATACATACATACATACATACATACATACATACATACATACATACATACATACATACATACATACATACATACATACATACATACATACATACATACATACATACATACATACATACATACATACATACATACATACATACATACATACATACATACATACATACATACATACATACATACATACATACATACATACATACATACATACATACATACATACATACATACATACATACATACATACATACATACATACATACATACATACATACATACATACATACATACATACATACATACATACATACATACATACATACATACATACATACATACATACATACATACATACATACATACATACATACATACATACATACATACATACATACATACATACATACATACATACATACATACATACATACATACATACATACATACATACATACATACATACATACATACATACATACATACATACATACATACATACATACATACATACATACATACATACATACATACATACATATAATAAGGGTAAAACTCCTAAAAAACCTCCAACTTGCAAAAATATATACAAATAAACCTTGAACTTGAAAAACTATCATTCAATCCCCGAA
>NW_010967136.1:593174-599086 GCF_000463585.1 Tarenaya hassleriana
ATTAAAAAGAATATTATTTTATAATAATTTTGTTATAATAGTTTTAATTAATTTTTTAGTATCATTTGATAAAAAAATATTTACTAATAAATTTAAAATATAAATATTATCAATTTAATTTATTTTAAGTAAAAAAATAATTTTATTATAAAAAATATTAAAAATAATCATTATTAAACTTAAAAATTATACTATTGTACTTTTTTTATTAAAATATAATACTAGAAAATAATATCAAATCATAACAATAAATAAAATCATCACCAATATATCTATATATATATATATATTAGTATTTTATATAATTTTTAATAAGGATATTTTAGTTTTTTTTCAAACGCCGAAAACTGTTACCAAAACGCAAGTTGGAAGCTGCGATTAGAAAACACAAGTTTGGTTGCGGATGCGGGTGATTGCGGTTCAACCAATCAGTTTTTCAATCGTCCGCAATCGTGAGAAATCGCAACTGCTCCGTTTGCGGATGGTAGCGGCATAACCAGTCGCCCCAATAGATTCAGAACCGAATCGAATTGAATTTAATACAAAATATTAATATAAAAAACAAAAGAATCTGAATGTGATCAGACCAATATGGTTTAAACTTCAAACCATATAAAACATTATAGACTAGGATGTTTTATTTAGTTAATAATCAAATAAGCAAACCGATTCAAATTAATAACATATAATCATAATGATCGAGGCAATAAAAAAAATTGAAAAAATCGGGTCTCAAAGAGTAAAGGGAAAAAACTAATCAATTTTATTCACTTGAAAAAAACGTCAAGTACAACTCACTTTTTGTTAGAGTTATTCCTCTGAGTTTCAACTCACTCTCACAGCGAATTTTATTGATAAAAAATATTACCAAAACAAACGCTCACCAAAAGAATGAAGAATTTTTCATTAGGTCTCCCCTCAGATCTACGCCCCAACATTTACCAGAGAAAAGAGATTTCCCCAATCAGTTTCTTTCTCCACACACTCACTCAAAAACGAATGCTCTCTCACTAACAAAAAAACTCTCTTAAGTAAAATTTGTTTCTCTCTGTAAGAACTGATATACAGCTTGTGTCTCCTTTATATAGGCTCGTCTTGTTAAAATGGGAAAATGAATATGTAATGGGAGTAAAATAAGATTTTAGATATGATGGAGAATAATAATGGATACAATATCATTATGTCGAATATTGTGTATCTGATTTGTTTCCATTATATCTATATTTCCTTTTTACTATGTTTCTTAATTTTCCTATAAATATGTATTTTATTTTCATTGTAATATAACAAGAAGAAGAAGAGATATAATAATAAAAGTAATTTTGTTTCTTTCTATTTGTCTTATTTTATTTTCGCATTTTATTTTTCTATATGGTATCAGAGCAGCGTTGCGATCTAGGCTATATTTTTTTTTTCTAATCTCTTCTTTCTTTTGCGTTTTGGATGTTCATATATCCAAATCGTTAAGAGGAGAGTAAAAATCCAAATTCAAACGATGTGTTATGACAAACAAAAGTCAAAGCTAAAAACTCTAAGATCAATCAAGATGTTATGACAAAAAGAGTTAAAGCTAGAACTTTAAAGTCAAGCAAAGTGATTTGAAAATGGTTAATTTTCTCTAAAAGAATAAAATTTGGTATTTATGAATTTTTTCAGAGACAATGAAAATGTTTGGGCGATTTATAGCATTATCAATGCAAGATTGACTTTTTCATTCTTTCAAAGTCAATCTTGAGGGGGAATGTTAAAATGGGAAAATGAATATGTGATGGGAGTAAAATAAGATTTTAGATATGATGGGGAATAATAATGGATACAATATCATTATGTCGAATATTGTGTATTTGATTTGTTTCCATTGTATCTATATTTCTTTTTTACTATGTTTCTTAATTTTCCTATAAATATGTATTTTATTTTCATTGTAATATAACAAGAAGAAGAAGAGATGTAGTAATAAAAGTAATTTCGTTTCTTTCTATTTGTCTTATTTTATTTTCGCATTTTATTTTTCTATACGTCTTGCACACCTTAAATCTTCACGAATTGATATGATAATCTTCTTTCTGATTTTCCTCGATTTCACCTTTATCTCCAAGATCTCATCTTTATCTCTATCTTTTCAATATCTATCTCTTCAATATTTGACTCTATCTTTTCAGGTTTTTGACTATATCTGAAACTCCTTAGGTGTATCTCAAAATTTCTCGAGCTATATCTCACCAGATTTTTCTTCTAAAATCTTTTAAAATTATTGAACCTGCATATCCACTTAAAAACCAAAACAACCAAATGCCACATGTACAAATAACTGCACTAACAAAAATAATAAAAAGATTTTATTTTAAAGTACGTATTTTGTAAATAAAAACCGAATTCAACCCGGACAGAACATAAAAATTGACCAATTATAGTTTTTATTTTAAATCAAAATAATCGAATCTATTTATTGGGCTGAATAGAAGAACTTGGAGGCCCATCTTTCTGAAAAAAGGGGAAAACAGCAACACTTGCTCTGGTTCCCGCTTATTTCTCGGCTTCCCCTGCGCACGCTTTGAACCTATCTCTAGAGAGAGAGAGGACGAAGAAGAGATCGTCTCTGTAACTTCACTTGGCAGCGATCGAAGTGGTAATCCATAGCTTGTTTCCAAGATTTTTTTTTTGTTTTCCTCTGTTTCCACTTGTTTTTTGTTCGAAAATATCATCACGATCGGATGGTGATCGTGAAGATCGGTTACGGTTGTAGATAGATACGATGGCGAAATCTGAAACTTCGAAAAAATTTTGTAATGGCGTGAGAGATCGTTGCTCAGTCAGTGAGAACGGATCCCGTCTAGCTCCGGCTCCTCTGAAGCAGCCGTTCGTGATCGGTTCGATTCCGCAACCATATTCAACTTAATTTTGGGAGAATTCTGAATATTTCATCATTTTTCCGCTTTTTGTGAGATCCATCGTTCAATTGATCTGTTCAGGTGTTGCCGGAGGAACAGCGTCTGGGAAAACGACTGTTTGCGACATGATCATGTCTCAGCTACATGATCAACGCGTCGTGCTTGTGAACCAAGTAACTTTCTCATCCCACTTTCTTTGGATTTGAAATCTGTGTGTAACTTCGTCACCATATGTGGGTTTTCATTTACCCTGGCAGGATTCGTTTTATCACTCGCTCGGTGATGAGAGGCTGAAGAAGGTCCATGAATATAACTTCGATCATCCAGGTGTGAGAGCCATGCCTCTGCTTCTAGGTTTTCATTACTATGGAATTTGTTCCTTCTCTTACGAGGTTCGATTCCCGATTTGATTCCTCAGACGCATTCAATACCGAGCTTCTTCTCTCTTGTATGGAGAAATTAAGATGTGGGCAACCAGTTGGCATCCCAACATATGATTTCAAGAGCCACAAAAGCACAGAATCAGCGAGTCAGGTACTAACATCAGCCTTCCTATTCTCCATGAATGGATTGCTGAAGGGTAGTTGCATTAGGTAACGTAACCAAAACAAGATATTATTGGTGTAATCACTGGTCTTAGTAGCTATTAGCGGCCCACGTCAATCTGATACAGGTTAATCCCGCCGACGTGATCATCTTAGAGGGAATACTGGTTCTCCACGATTCCAAAGTCCGTGACCTCATGAACATGAAGATCTTTGTCGATACAGGTTCGTAATCGGGTATGCTTCTGCGTGCCACATTTCATAAGCTTCTGGAGAACAGTTGAAAGCATTATTGCATTGAATTGGTAGCTATTAGACAACACTTCCCCTAGATGTTCTCCGGCATACGAGCAGAACAGCTTTGTTAATGCCCAGAACCGCAAAGTTTTAAGAGGCAGAAATTGCTCTAACATTTTCAGATGCTGATGTGAGGCTTTCAAGAAGAATACAACGTGATACAGTTGAAAGAGGAAGAAACATTCAAAACGTGCTCGAGCAGGTATATGGGCGTCTTTTTTTCTTCTTTCATGCTCCGTGGATGATTTATAGATGCATAATCCAACCCTTGCATCCTTTTCAGTATACCAAATTCGTGAAACCAAGCTTTGACGAATTCATCCAGCCATCGATGAAATACGCTGATATAATCATCCCTCGAGGAGGCGATAATGGTGTGGCTATAGACCTCATTGTCCAACACATCCGAACAAAGCTCGGACAGCATGATCTCTGCAAAATCTACCAAAACCTCTTTGTCATATTCTCCACGTTTCAGATCAGAGGAATGCACACTCTTGTCCGAGATGTCAACACGACAAAGCACGATTTCGTGTTTTACGCTGACAGATTGATCCGACTGGTAGATACGTCCAATCCAAGGCCATAGAAGAATCGTCATCATTCATCTTGAACATGATCTGAAATTTTCTTTGTTTTCAGGTCGTCGAACATGGCCTTGGACATCTTCCCTTCACCGAGAAACAGATCACCACTCCAACAGGTAATGTTTTGTCTCGTAACTAATCACTCCGAAGTTCAAGCCAACGTTCATACGTACAACGAAAAAAATTCCATACTTTTACAGGGTCAGTATACACTGGAGTTGATTTTAGCAAGAGATTATGCGGCGTCTCAGTGATCAGAAGGTATACCTATCTATCTGTCTATAGGAAGTGAGATCATAAAACAAGTCATTGTAGTGCTTATGGTTACCAGGATGCTCAACTTGGTTAATAACCAAACAACTGAACTGATCTTAACCGAATAATACATAATTATAACCTAGCTGAATTTGATATAAAAACCGAATGGTAATGATCTCTCTACTACAATCAAAGAAACTAATTTGAACCAAACCAAAACGAATATAAAAATACCCTTTTTTTTTGTTTCAAAAAATGAGTATTTTTATCCATATAAACCGAAATGAATTCAATATAAAAACCGAAATAATCGGAAACCGAATATAACTGCACGGAACCCCCAAATGGCGGCCTTTTGAGAAGAATCACGGTGCATGATTTGATAGCCTAAATTTCTTTGATTCAGTGGAGAAAGCATGGAGAATGCTCTGAGAGCATGCTGCAAAGGCATCAAGATTGGTAAAATCCTCATCCATGGAGAGGGTAACGACGGCCGCCAGGTTCCAAATCCGCTTTCCCCCTCTGAGAATATCTTCTCTTCCACTGCTCTCATTTCAGTCACACTATTCCTGCAGCTAATATACGAGAAGTTGCCAAAAGACATTGCCAGCCGTCATGTCTTCCTCCTTGACCCGGTTCTAGCTTCAGGTTCATCTAAACCATCCATTTCAGACATTGTTGGCCTGTTAAGTGTTAAGTTAAGATGGATTATTTTTTTCTTCGTTTCCATTAGTTCCATTTCGATTTTTATTGATAAAAAATATTTATTTATTTAAAAAACTCGTTTTCTTCAATTGTTTTTTTTATTCGTTTTGGTTCCGTTTAGGTTCGATTTTTTCGGTTTGGAAAAATGATAACCATTCAATTTCATTTCTACATCAGGTTCCATTTAGTTTCATTTTTTGGATAAAAATACTCGTATTCTTTAAAAAAAAAATCGATTTTTAGATTTTTTTTATAATTCTATTTGGTTCGAGTTCAGATTGAACGAAATTATAACTATTCGGTGTTTATATCGGATTTGACCCGTAAAAGTTATTTAGTTCGTATCGATTTAGTTATTCCATTATTAATCAAACAAGCCACCTCTACATCGTAAAGAATCGATTTATTACTCGTTTGGATAGTGTAAGATGAGATTGTAGTAATGTGGAAATAAATAAATAAATAAATAGAAAGTGTGTAAACTTTTGGGTGTGAGTAGGGAATTCGGCCATGAAGGCGATATCAATGCTTCTCAGCAAGGGAGTTCCTGAATCGAATATCATCTTCCTCAACCTTATCGCAGTAAATAAAATTTTAACTCCACTCAACTATATTATATATATACACTC